>NC_135979.1:9657739-9789405 GCF_053455715.1 Rhinoraja longicauda | reverse complement strand
CATGCCTAAGCTGGGCACTGATCGACAGTGACCTGATGTGGAACACTGAACCACAATTTCCAGCCTGTGTTTGGATGATGCTCCTCTGTTGTAGTGTGCCCTGGTCAGTATAATGCAAGACATGAGGGAAGGTTTAATCATTTAATCAAGCATAGGTCAATAAATTAACATTAATGTATAGGGGGGAATGGATGCAAAAGTGGGATAACATAGAACTAGTGTGAATGGGTGATCGATGGACGGCGTGGACTCAGTGGGACAAAAGGATAGCAATTTTCAAAGTTAGAGAATATAGATGAATTGCCTTTTTCTGTACTGTAATAATTCTGTAATCCTGTGACTCTTCTAACCAGCTTGAAGGTGTTTATTCACAAAATGCTGGAGTAACTCAGCAGGTCAGGCAGCATCTCAGGAGAGAAGGAATGGGCGACGTTTCGGGTCGAGACCCTTCTTCAGACTGATGTCGGGGGGCGGGACAAAGGAAGGATATAAGTGGAGACAGGAAGATAGAGGGAGAACGGAAGGGGGAGGGGAAGAGAGGGACAGAGGAACTATCTAAAGGTGGAGAAGTCAATGTTCATACCGCTGGGCTGCAAGCTGCCCAGGCGAATATGAGGTGCTGTTCCTCCAATTTTCCGGTGGGCCTCACTATGGCACTGGAGGAGGCCCATGACAGAAAGGTCAGACTGGGAGTGGGGTGGGGGGGGGGGGAGTTGAAGTGCTCAGCCACCAGGAGATCAGGTTGGTTAAGGCGGACTGAGCGAAGGTGTTGAGCGAAACGATCGGCGAGCCTGCGTTTGGTTTCACGATGTAAAGAAGTTGACATCTAGAGCAGCGGATACAATAGATGAGGTTGGAGGAGGTGCAGGTGAACCTCTGTCTTACCTGGAAAGACTGTTTGGGTCCTTGGATGGAGTTGAGGGGGGAGGTAAAGGGACAGGTGTTGCACCTCCTGCGGTTACAGGGGATGGGGTGGTTTGGGTAGGAAGGGACGAGTGGACCAGGGAGTTACGGAGGGAACAGTCTCTGCGGCACGCAGAAATGGGAGGGGATGGGAAGATGTGGCCAGCAGTGGGGTCCCTTTGGAGGTGACGGAAATGTTGGGGGATGATTTGTTGGATCCGCTGGCTGGTGGGGTGGAAGGTGAGAATGAGGGGGATTCTGTCCTTGTTACGAATGGGGGAGGGGGAGCAAGAGCGGAGCTGCGGGATGTAGAAGAGACCCTAAAGAGAGCCTCATTTATAATGGAAGAGGGGAAACCCCGTTTCCTGAAGAATGAGGACATCTCTGATGCCCTAGTTTGAAACACCTCATCCTGGGCTCAGATGCGGCGTAAACGGAGGAATTGGGAGTAGGGGATAGACTTTTTGCAGGAGACAATTTTCAATTTCCATCCTGCTCTTAAATATACTTGGACTATCTCTGACATCTCCCTACCATGTCTGGACCTCACCATCTCCATCACAGGAGACAGACTAGTGACTGACATCTACTATAAACCCACTGATTCGCACAGCTATCTGGACTACACTTCTTCCCACCCTGTCTCCTGCAAAAAGTCTATCCCCTACTCCCAATTCCTCCGTCTGCGCCGCATCTGTCCACAGGATGAGGTGGTTCACACTAGGGCATCAGAGATGTCCTCGTTCTTCAGGAAACGGGGCTTCCCCTCCTCCAATATAGATGAGGCTCTCACTAGGGTCTCTTCTACATCCCGCAGCTCCGCTCTTGGCCCCCCTCCCCCCATTCGTAACAAGGACAGAATCCCCCTCGTTCTCACCTTCCACCTCATCATCCAGCGGATCCAACAAATCATCCTCCAACATTTCCGTCACCTCCAACGGGATCTCACTACTGGACACATCTTCCCATCCCCTCCCCTTTCAGCGTTCCGCAGAGACTGTTCCCTCCGTAACTCCCTGGTCCACTCGCCCCTTCCTACCCAAACCACCCCATTCATCGTGCACTTTCCCCTGCAACTGCATGAGATGCAACACCTGTCCCTTTACCTCCCCCCTCAACTCCATCCAAGGACCCAAACAGTCTTTCCAGGGGAGACAGAGGTTCACCTGCACCTCCTCCAACTTCATCTATTGTATCCGCTGCTCTAGATGTCAACTTCTTTACATCGGCGAAACCAAACACAGGCTCGGCGATCGTTTCGCTCAACACCTTCGCTCAGTCCGCCTTAACCAACCTGATCTCCTGGTGGCTGAGCACTTCAACTCCCACCCCACCCCACTCCCAGTCTGACCTTTCTGTCATGGGCCTCCTCTAGTGCCATAGTGAGGCCCACCAGAAATTGGAGGAACAGCACCTCATATTTCGCTTGGGCAGCTTGCAGCCGAGCGGTATGAACATTAACTTCTCCAACTTTAGATAGTTCCTCTGTCCCTCTCTTCCCCTCCCCATTCCCAGTTCTCCCTCTATTTTCCTGTCTCCGCCTATATCCTTCCTTTGTCCCGCCCCCCTGACATCAGTCTGAAGAATGGTCTCTTCCTGAAACATCACCCATTCCTTCTCTCCTGAGGTGCTGCCTGACCTGCTGAGTTACTCCAGCATTTTGTGAATAAATACCTTCGATTTGTACCAGCATCTGCAGTTATTTTCCTACACTTTCTAATCAGCTTGATCAATTGGAGATTTGCATACAATTTGATTTCTCTCACCATCTCCCACGTTCTAATTTGCATCATTTTATTCACTGGCAAAAATCAAATCAAAACACTTGCTAACTTAATGGAAAAAAGTTTCTGCCTTTGGTTTAGTGGGCAATGCTTTAGTTCAGTTTAGAGTTACAGCATAGAAACAAACCTTTCGGCCCGCTGAGTCCACAGCGATCATCAATCACCCATTCACACTATGTGTAGGAAGGAACTGCAGATGTTAGTTTATACCGAAGATAGCGACAAAATGCTGGAGTAACTCAGTGGGACAGGCAGAAACTCTGGAGAGAAGGAATGGGTGACATTTCTGAAGAAGGGTCCCGACCCGAAACGTCACCCATTCTTTCTCTCCAGAGATGCTGCCTGACCCACTGAGTTACTCCAGCATTGTGTGTCAACCCATTGATACTAGGTCTATGCTATCCCACTTTCCCATCTGCTCCCTTCACATTATAGGACAATTTACAGAGATCAATTAACCAACAAACACGCATGTCTTTGGGATGTGGGATTAAACCAGAGCACCCAAAGGAAAACCGCTGTTACAAGGACAACGTTCAAACTTCATGCAGACAGCACCCAAGGTCAGGATCGAACCCATGTCTCTGGTGTTGTGATTGTCCAATCTCAGCCTGCCTGTTATGGGCTCCAGTCCCACCCGTGAAAAGAGCCTGTATTAAGGAAAGATTTGCTATAAAAATATTAAAAACGTGATGCCTTGAATGACTCAGATCATTCCAAAGCGCTCCAGGATCAATCAAAGGCTCGAAGGGCCGAATGGCCTACTCCTGTACTTATCGTCTATTGTCTATTATCTATAAAAGCCCTGGACTTGTAATCACTGTTCTAAAGTAAAAAAACATGTCAACTTCTTTACATCGGCGAAACCAAACACAGGCTCGCCGATCGTTTCGCTCAACACCTTCACTCAGTCCGCCTTAACCAACCTGATCTCCTGGTGGCTGAGCACTTCAACTCCCCCCCCCCCCCCCCAGTCCCAGTCTGACCTTTCTGTCATGGGCCTCCTCCAGTGCCATAGTGAGGCCCACCGGAAATTGGAGGAACAGCACCTCATATTTCGCTTGGGCAGCTTGCAGCCCAGCGGTATGAACATTGACTTCTCCAACTTTAGATAGTTCCTCTGTCCCTCTCTTCCCCTCCCCCTTCCCAGATCTCCCTCTATCTTCCTGTCTCCACCTATATCCTTCCTTTGTCCCGTCCCCCTGACATCAGTCTGAAGAAGGGTCTCGACCCGAAACGTCACCCATTCCTTCTCTCCTGAGATGCTGCCTGACCTGCTGAGTTAATCCAGCATTTTGTGAATAAATACCTTTGATTTGTACCAGCATCTGCAGTTATTTTCCTACACTTTCTAATCAGCTTGATCAATTGGAGATTTGCATACAATTTGATTTCTCTCACCATCTCCCACGTTCTAATTTGCATCATTTTATTCACTGGCAAAAATCAAATCAAAACACTTGCTAACTTAATGGAAAAAAGTTTCTGCCTTTGGTTTAGTGGGCAATGCTTTAGTTCAGTTTAGAGTTACAGCATAGAAACAAACCTTTCGGCCCGCTGAGTCCACAGCGATCATCAATCACCCATTCACACTATGTGTAGGAAGGAACTGCAGATGTTAGTTTATACCGAAGATAGCGACAAAATGCTGGAGTAACTCAGTGGGACAGGCAGAAACTCTGGAGAGAAGGAATGGGTGACATTTCTGAAGAAGGGTCCCGACCCGAAACGTCACCCATTCTTTCTCTCCAGAGATGCTGCCTGACCCACTGAGTTACTCCAGCATTGTGTGTCAACCCATTGATACTAGGTCTATGCTATCCCACTTTCCCATCTGCTCCCTTCACATTATAGGACAATTTACAGAGATCAATTAACCAACAAACACGCATGTCTTTGGGATGTGGGATTAAACCAGAGCACCCAAAGGAAAACCGCTGTTACAAGGACAACGTTCAAACTTCATGCAGACAGCACCCAAGGTCAGGATCGAACCCATGTCTCTGGTGTTGTGATTGTCCAATCTCAGCCTGCCTGTTATGGGCTCCAGTCCCACCCGTGAAAAGAGCCTGTATTAAGGAAAGATTTGCTATAAAAATATTAAAAACGTGATGCCTTGAATGACTCAGATCATTCCAAAGCGCTCCAGGATCAATCAAAGGCTCGAAGGGCCGAATGGCCTACTCCTGTACTTATTGTCTATTGTCTATTATCTATAAAAGCCCTGGACTTGTAATCACTGTTCTAAAGTAAAAAAACATGTCAACTTCTTTACATCGGCGAAACCAAACACAGGCTCGCCGATCGTTTCGCTCAACACCTTCACTCAGTCCGCCTTAACCAACCTGATCTCCTGGTGGCTGAGCACTTCAACTCCCCCCCCCCCCCCCCCCCCCCCAGTCCCAGTCTGACCTTTCTGTCATGGGCCTCCTCCAGTGCCATAGTGAGGCCCACCGGAAATTGGAGGAACAGCACCTCATATTTCGCTTGGGCAGCTTGCAGCCCAGCGGTATGAACATTGACTTCTCCAACTTTAGATAGTTCCTCTGTCCCTCTCTTCCCCTCCCCCTTCCCAGATCTCCCTCTATCTTCCTGTCTCCACCTATATCCTTCCTTTGTCCCGTCCCCCTGACATCAGTCTGAAGAAGGGTCTCGACCCGAAACGTCACCCATTCCTTCTCTCCTGAGATGCTGCCTGACCTGCTGAGTTAATCCAGCATTTTGTGAATAAATACCTTTGATTTGTACCAGCATCTGCAGTTATTTTCCTACACTTTCTAATCAGCTTGATCAATTGGAGATTTGCATACAATTTGATTTCTCTCACCATCTCCCACGTTCTAATTTGCATCATTTTATTCACTGGCAAAAACCAAATCAAAACACTTGCTAATTTAATGGAAACAAGTTTCTGCCTTTGGTTTAGTGGGCAATGCTTTAGTTCAGTTTAGAGTTACAGCATAGAAACAAACCTTTCGGCCCGCTGAGTCCACAGCGATCATCAATCACCCATTCACACCATGTGTAGGAAGGAACTGCAGATGTTAGTTTATACCGAAGATAGAGACAAAATGCTGGAGTAATTCAGTGGGACAGGCAGAATCTCTGGAGAGAAGGAATGGGTGACGTTTCTGAAGAAGGGTCCCGACCCGAAACGTCACCCATTCTTTCTCTCCAGAGATGCTGCCTGACCCACTGAGTTACTCCAGCATTGTGTGTCAACCCATTGATACTAGGTCTATGCTATCCCACTTTCCCATCTGCTCCCTTCACATTATAGGACAATTTACAGAGGTCAATTAACCAACAAACCCGCATGTCTTTGGGATGTGGGATTAAACCAGAGCACCCAAAGGAGAACTGCTGTTAAAAGGACAACGTTCAAACTTCATGCAGACAGCACCCAAGGTCAGGATCGAACCCATGTCTCTGGTGTTGTGATTGTCCAATCTCAGCCTGCCTGTTATGGGCTCCAGTCCCACCCGCGAAAAGAGCCTATATTAAGGAAAGATTTGCTATAAAAATATTAAAAACGTGACGCCTTTAATGACTCAGATCATTCCAAAGCACTCCAGGATCAATCAAAGGCTCGATGGGCCGAATGGCCTACTCCTGTACCTATCGTCTATTGTCTATTATCTATAAAAGCCCTTGACTTGTAATCACTGTTCTAAAGTAAAAAAACATGTCAACTAAAAAAACATGGCAGCTATTTGCACACAAGATGATCTCAAAAAACAACATTATGATCATGACCCAAAAGGTAGTTTAGCTTGTGAGAAATAAAATGGTCAGGATTCCTATTCTCTCAAAGATAATGGGCAGTTACGGTGGCACAGCGGTAGAGTTGCTGCCTTACAGCAAATGCAGCATTGGAGAACCGGGTTCGATCTCGACTACGGGTGCCGTCTGTACGGAGTTTGTACGTTCTCCCCGTGACCTGCGTGGGTTTTCTCCGGGATCTTCGGTTTCCTCCCACACTCCAAAGACGTACAATTTGTAGGTTAATTGGCTTGGTAAAATGTAAACATTGTCCCAAGTGGGTGTAGGATAGTGTTAATGTGCGGGGATCGCTGGTCGGCGCGGACCCGGTGGGCCGAAGGGCCTGTTTCTGTGCTGTATCTCGAAACTAAATACCATGGAATCTTTTGTATCAGCCCCAGAGTTCACACGCGGCCGTGGTTTTATGTGAAAACCAGCCCTCTGTGAGTTGGGACAGTAGAACACGAGTTCAGTAACCAGGTGATTCTCTTGAACTGGTACTCAGTGACTTTCCGTGGCTTTCCTCTATGTGCTCCAGTTTCCTCCGACATCCCAAAGACGTGGGGGTTTGCAGGCTAATTGGCCTCTGTAAATTGCCCCTCGTGTGCAGGGAGCAGAGGAGAAAGTGGGATAACATAGAACTAGTGTGAACAGATGATCAATGGTTGGCATGGACTCGATGGGCCAAAGGGCCTGTTTCCATGCTGTATCTCTAAAAAATCAAAACAAAACTCTCCATGAACAATTAGTGCTCACCATTTACTTGATCGTTCTCTTCATAAATATTAGTGGTCTTTCTTAAATTTTAAACCAAGTACATCAGATGATTACTTTTTATTTCCCTATTCCCACAATTTATCTCCCCATGTCTTGTATTTGGTAGTCCAACAGGTTTGTTCAGATGCACATATCCATGACAGTGAACATGCTGGCAATTCTTTCTTTTGTGTCCCTTAGATCAGTTTGAACTGAGCTTGAACTAGATTTCAACAATGGCTCTTTTTAAATATTTTCCTATTTTCCGAAGAGCTCTATCAATCGGAGCAGAGACTGTGTGAAAGTATGAAAGTGTCCAAATTTAGCTCATTATAACTGAGGCAGGTGTTGAATAATGGCTTAAACAAATCAGTCAAAGAAAGAGTTTACTTTTGCACAGGTCAGCTTGGAATGATGCCATGTAAAGATATCTGGATGAATCAGGTGGATCTGTGGCATATAAAATTTAGACAGGGTCGTAAGAAAGAATGGACTATGGAAGGAAGTATATTATGCAACGGAAACTCAATGGTGTTCAGGAGTTAAAGAATGGGATATTATGTGCAAAAATATTTGAAGGTGTCAGCATAGTGGAAAGGCACAAGATGATCCTTTTGTTTTATCAAGAACACGAAGTCCAAAACAAGGAAGTTATATTAAAACGTATAAGTTATATTACTGTTTGATTTTAGCTGGGGTATCATGTCTAATTTTGATCACAGTCATACAACGTGAAAGCAGGTCCCTCCGCCCAACTTGCCCGTGCCAACCAACATGCCCCATCTACATGAGCCTGCACACATCGGTAAAGCTCCTGAGTCTTTGGAGAGTATGCAGCATTTGATCAGACTGTTCAGGACAAATATAATTGTTCTCCTTGGACCTAAAATGGTCGAGAGAGATCAGATGCACATCAATCTATTTAAATCTGGGTGGCACTATCTGAAAGATGGTGGGAGGCAATTCCTTATTTTGCCATTGGCGGTGATTGCCAAGGGGTTTGCCCAATTTATGGCCAACACTGAATAGTGTGGCATCTTCAGGCAGTAAAGATCTTTGGGTTGGGGTGAGGGAAAAAGTAGAAAGTGTCCCAAGGCAAGTGTCCTGTGAGACGGCACGGTGGCACAGCGGTAGAGTTGTTGCCTTACAGCGCCAGAGACCCAGGTTGGAACCTGATTACGCGTGCTGTCAGTAAGTAGTTTCTACGTTCTCCCGTGACTGCGGGAGTTTTCTCTGGGTGCTCCGGTTTCCTCTCTCACTCCAAAGGTTTGTAGGTTAATTTGGCTTTGTAAAAATGGTAAATTGTCCCTAGTGTGTAGGATAGTGCAAGTGTGCAGGGATCTCTGGACTCGGAAAGACTCGGTGGCCGAAGGGCCTGTTTCCGCACTGTATCTCTAAACTAAAACTAAACTGAACAAGAATCACAAGTGCTGAAAGGTTGTGGTGGGTGGATTCCAATGCTGTCACAGGAAAGAAGCAGATTTGCAATGGAGGGCACAGTGCGACATTAAATCAAATCAGCATTTTCTTTAGAGTTTGGGTCTACCCTCTTTAGCACTATCTCCCACCTAGCACTATTTTTTTTAAAAGTAAATGGAGAACATGCAAGGAGGTAAAGAACTGGTCAGGTAGCATCAGTGGAGAGAGAAATAGATTTGACGTTTCAAGTCTCTTCTTGCTTTTTGTGTAGCACCTTCTGTTTTTGTCAAAACTTGCCAAACAGATAAACCATGGCCAACAAGCCTTTACCACTCCTCTCATCCAACCCTCACCATTTTTTGTCACAGTCTCTCATGGTTTTTACCCTGTCACAAACATTGATAGATGTGAGAGGCGAAGGGGAAACCTAAATAGAGGGGAAACCTGATGATCTCATGTAGAATTATGAGAGGCAGAGATAAGTTGCACAGTCAGCGCTTTTATTCATAATAATAATAATAATAATGCATTTTATTTATATAGCGCTTTTCATATACTCAAAGACGCTTTACAGAGATTTTGAGAACATAGGGAAATGAATAAATAGATAAATAAGTAAATAAATAAATGAACAGAGAAAGGAGACAGAAGGTGAGGTGACTTTCAGTGGTTGAAGGCAGTACTGAACAGGTGAGACTTCAGCGATGTTTTGAATGTGGTGAGTGTGGAGGAGTCTCTAACGGTTTGGGGTAGTGAGTTCCATAGGGTGGGAGCAGCGATGGAGAAAGCCCTGTCCCCCCAGGATCTGAGTTTGGTCCGGATGTGGGGGGATAGGAGATTGGCAGCGGCAGAGCGGAGGGTGCAGGTGGGAGTGTGCCTGTGGAGGAGGTCGGTCAGGTAGGATGGGGCCAGGTTATGGAGGGCTTTGTAGGTTATGAGGAGGATTTTGTACTGGATGGAAAATGTGGAAAATGTCAATTTCATGGGTGGAAAATGTCAAAGGCGAGAAGGCATGGCTTTAAGGTGAGAGGGGCACAGGTTAAAGGAGATGTGCGGGGCAAGTGTTTTTACATAGAGGGCGGTGTGTGCCAGGAACACACTGCTTGGGGCGGCGGTGGAGGCTAATACGATAATGGCATTTAAGAGTCTTTTAGACAGACTCGTGGATATGCAGGGAATGGAGGGATGTGGACCACGTGCAGACAGAGGAGATTAGTTTAACTTGCAATCATGTTCAGCACGGACATCTCTCGGGTCTGTTCCTGTCCTGCACTGTTCCCTGTTCTATTTCTCCAACTCTTGGACTTCTTTGCAACCTTCATTGATTTCTAAGATTTCCAATTTCTGATGAAAGGTAGATGACCTGAGATGTTTCGCGCTCCCCAGATGCAGCCTGACCTGCTTGAGTATGTCCGGGCAATTTAGATTTTCATTCAATAGTATTCTGTTCCTTGATTATTGTTGCCAAATCTCTCATGCCTGCCATTGTTCAAGGTTTCAAACTTGTTGTGATGTACATTCGAAGAACATTGGAGTAAGAATGAGCAAAGGGTAAACCGCAATCTCTTGTTTAGTGCACAACACCTTTTATGTTTGTATATCAAGCCTACAGCCCTTCCTTAGACCATTGCAGAAGATCCCCATTCTGTTTTGTTATGTATTCCGCTTGGCTCTACAGAATAGGTGGAGCCTTTGGGAGACACATCTTTAGGTCTACCAAAGCCATCACCCGTGGTTCCAAATTCTATGGTTCTGCCAACATTCTGCGGTGAGTTATGCCCTCAGAATTTACCCTTTCTCATTCATCCCAATCACCATCCCATGTCGCCATTCCTTCTAACAACCATTTCTCGGAAAGAAGGACTTACCGTTCACAAGGGCGGCACGGTGGCGCAGCGGTAGAGTTGCTGCCTTACAGCGAATGCAGCGCCGGAGACTCAGGTTTGATCCTGACTACGGGCGCCGTCTGTACGGAGTTTGTACGTTCTCCCCGTGACCTGAGTGGGTTTTCTCCGAGATCTTCGGTTTCCTCCCACACTCCAAAGACATACAGGTTTGTAGGTTAATTGGCTGGGCAAATGTAAAAATTGTCCCTAGTGGGTGTAGGATAGTGTTAATGTGCGGGGATCGCTGGGCGGCGCGGACCCGGTGGGCCGAAGGGCCTGTTTCTGCGCTGTATCTCTAAATCTAAAAAATCTTAATGGTCGAATCAATTAACTTGCTGGCACCCCCCAGTGTACGGCTCTCAACAGCTAATCCCTTCCCCTTTATAGATGCTGCCCTTCCTCGAAACAGACCCCACTTGCACCTTGAGCATTGCCATGACAAATGTATGAAATTTATTATCAGGTCACACCTTGGTTTATTCTAGGTATCCTTACCACCTTGTCCTTCCTCAAATATTTTGTCTTCTTTCACTCACTCAAAGCCCTCAAAATCCTCCCTCTATAAGTCTGCTCTAAGCATTTCCTCCCTGGTTCCAAACTGCTTATTAACACAATAACACAAGAAAATAGGAGCAGGAGTAGGCCACTCTGCCCCTCCCGCCTGCCCTATCATTCAATGTGATCATAGACGATCTATGCTAGCCTCATCTTTTTTCTTGTCCCCCATAGCCATCTATTCCTCAATTTCTCACATATTTACCCATCTCCACCTGAAATATTTTCATTGGCCCGGCCTTCACCATCCTCAGGGGTACGGACCTCCGGACATTAACTACTCTGGCAGTGAAAGTCTCTCTGCGCCTCATTTTTAAATGATCGATTCTTATATAACACTTCAATATTAAGGCTGCTCTTATATTTGAATAATGTTCTCCCTCGTTCTTCTAAGCTCTATGAAATGCAGACCCAAACCATCTAGCCTCTCTTGGTAGGACAATCCCCTCGCTCGAAGAACTAGCCTAGTGAATTTCCATTGGACTTCCTCCAAATCCACCATATCCTATTTTAGGTAAGAGGATCAAAATTGTGCACAGTATTCCAGGTGTAGCCTCAGCAACACCCTGTACAACTGTAACTAAACCTCCCTTTTGTTAAACTCCAACCCCTTTACACGAAAGGCAAACATGCTGTTTGTTTTCTCAACTACCTGTTGGACCTGCCAACTGACTTTTGGTGATTCATACATGAGTACACTCGGGTCCCTCTGAACATTGCTCATTTGAAGTCTCGTACCATTTACATAATAATCCGCCACTTTATTCCTCTTAACAAAGTGTATAACTTCAAACTTCTCCACATTAAACCCATGGGGACTTGGGGACTTAATGTTTGAACAAAACCATGTCCCACATTTTCCTTGTCTCGTGTATGCAGTCACATCTAGTTTAGTTTGGTTTAGTTTATTGTCACAAGTACCGAGGTACAGTTTAAAGCATTTGTTGCGTGTGAACCATTCAGCTGAGAGACCATGCATGGTTGCAATCGAGCCATCCACAATGTACAGATAAATGATGAAAGGAATAACGTTCAGTGCAAGATAAAGTCCATTAAAGTCCCATTAAAGGTAGTCCAAGAGTCTCGAATGAGGTAGATAATAGCTCAGGATCGCTCTCTAGTTGTTGACAGGATGGTTCAGTTGCCTGATAACAGCTGGGAAGAAATTATCTTCTTAAGTAAATTATATGGTCTATCATTTCTTCTGTAATCCCACAATCTTTTTTTCATTTATCCATGGAAATGATTTTGCTGACATCTTCTCTAACTTGTCCTCAGCTTCATCTCTTCTGGATCTCTTCCGGATCTGGATCTTCTGGATCTCTCTCGGCCACCGATGATCAGCTTGACTTTCTGACTTTGCAAGACCTGTTCCCAGCACATCACTTCCTTCTAATCCTGCCATTCTTGAACTTTCAATCTCACTTTCTCCAATTCTCCTTCTTCAGCACGATCAATCTCTCATTTTCACCTTCGCAATGATGACCTGTTAAATTTGCGCCCATTTCCTTCACTACCTGAAATCGTGTGCAGCTCTCGTACAGCATTATCGAAAGGTTATTTTAGACTTTACTTTAGACTTTAGAGATGCAGTGCGGAAGCAGGCCCTTCGGCCCACCGAATCCGCACCGGCCAGTGACCACCCCGTACACTAGCACTATCCTATACACGAGGAACAATGTAACAATTTTACTGAAGCCAATAAACCTATGAACCGGTTCATCTTTGGAAACAGGAGCACCCAGAGAAAATCCAGGGAGAACGTACAAACACCGTACAGACAGCACCTGTAGTCAGGATGAAACCAGGTCCTGGGGGCGGAGTTGGATTCACTGGAGATGGTCATGGAGGGGAGGATGATCCTCAATCTGAGGAGCATCTAGGACAATACAGCTCACCCCTCCATGACACACTGGTCAACCTCAGGAGCACCTTCAGCCACACACTGGTTCCACCAAGATGCAGCACAGAATGCCACAGGAAATCCTCCCCTCCCACCCACTCTTTGCACATCCCCAATCCTGGACTTTCCACTCGTCACTTTAATTTCACGTTGTTGTGCTTTATGACTGTTGGCAGACCAATTTTCCTCCTGGAATAAATAAAGTTCTCTCGTATTGTATCGTATCGTATCGTATCATAGGTCCCTGGCACTGTAAAGCAGCAACTCTACCGCTGCGCCACTGTGCTGTGTGTGTGCATTGGTTCTATGTATTCTAGTTTAGTTTAGTTTATTTTTGTCACGCGCACCAAGATACAGTGAAAAGCTTTTGTTTGCATGCCATCCAATCAATAAAAGATTAAACATGAATAGATGTCCATAAAAAGCTATATGTGTATAGACACTGTGGGTGGCTTCTCCAATTAGCAGCTGTGATTTTTTGGTATTTCCCAATGATTTTGGGGCCAGAGGTATTCACAATGTCATTAACCAAAATAATGGGGCGGCACGGTGGCGCAACGGTAGAGATGCTGCCTTACAGCGAATGCAGCGCCGGAGACTCGGGTTCGATCCTGGCTACGGGCGCTGTACTGTAAGGAGTTTATACGTTCCCCCCCGTGACCTGCGTGGGTTTTCTCCGAGATCTTCGGTTTCCTCCCACACTCCAAAAACGTACAGGTATGTAGGTTAATTGACTGGGTAAATGTAAAAATTGTCCCTAGTGTGTGTAGGATAGTGTTAATTTGCGGGGATCGCTGGGCGGAGCGGACTTGGTGGGCCGAAAAGGCCTGTTTCCGCGCTGTATCTGAAATATGAAAAATAATATAAATATGAAAGAAAAAAAAAAGAGATGCAAATTTGCTGATATTATGCGGCATGATTAATAAAAACTGATTTATAGAATTATAGACAATAGACAATAGGTGCAGGAGGAGGCCATTCGGCCCTTCGAGCCAGCACCGCCATTCAATGTGATCATGGCTGATCATTCTCAATTAATGATAGAATGGTGGCAGATAAAATGAAGAAATAAGGAAGTGTAAGATAAACCATTCTGGATTCAAGAAAGAAAATTCAGCAATTTTTTTCAGAAGCTGGGAACCATGGAGGTACAAACGGGTTTAGGAGTCGTCGTTATTAGTTTTAATCTCAGTTTGGAGACACATCATGGAAACGGGTCCTTCAGCCCATTGTGTCCACACCGCCCCGTCGATCACCCGTTCATATTTGTTCTGTTATCTCACTTTCTCATTCACTCTCGACTCGCTAGGAGCAATTTTACAAAGGCCAGTTAACCTACAAACCCGCACATTTGATGTCCATCTCCAAACGTGTCCCAGGAACAGCCTGTAAATCGGAGAGTCCTTGCCATCACATAAGACAGCCTTGGTACACTCAGCCTTGGTAGCTGCTCCTGAATACCCATGATCTTCCTAAGCAGCCATGTTAAGACTGAGACAAGGCACTTGTACTGATCCGCCCCCCTGTGGTGTTCTACCAGGATGATTTCAGAATTGATTTTAGTTTAGTTTAATTTAGTTTCGTTTGGTTTTGTTTTGTTTATTGTCAGGTGTACCGAGGTACAGTGAAAAGCTTTTGTTGCGTGCTAATCAGTCAGCGGAAAGACAATACATGATTACAATTGAGCAATCCACAGTGTACAGATAAATGATAAAGGGAATAACGTGAATATCGTTTAGTTTAAGATAAAGCCAGTAAGGTCCGATCAAAGCGCTAGTCCGAGGGTCTCCAACAGGGTAGATCAGGGCCGTCTTAACGCATGGGCCTGATGGGCACTTGCCCGGGGCCCCACGAGCTTATATGTTTAATTTTATCGACCATTTACATTTTTATTCCTGTGAGTAGTTGTCGTAGGGGCCCCAGTACACTGCTTTGCCTGGGGCCCATAATGCTGTAAAGACGGCCCTGGGGTAGATAGTAGTTCAGGTGGGCTCTCCAGTTGTTAGTAGTTGTTGGCACTGTGACAGCGTTGAAGCGGAAAATGGCTGGAGTTCCCCACGTTTTGAAGCTAAATTGTAACTCTTCCCACCTCACTCTGACTTGACATCTCAGATGATCAGTTGATCACAGGACAACAGGTTGCTCGTGCATGCTTGTTCACACTCCAATCTTACACATGCAATCCCTTCATTGAATGGACATTAAGTGGAAGATCACAGCTGCATTGTGGGCTGGTCTTTCTGCCTAAACGTGGGCACAGAGCCATGAGAAAAAGTGTGCTCATTTGACATGCAAATTTGTTAAATTCAACATAATTCAAGCCAGAAATCCTCTACTTCGAGGGAGTTTGCTTTTGAAATATCTTTCCTAACTACCTCTTCATATATTTATTGTGGGCACTTTGAACTGAAGTGACATTTTGACAATGATTCTTTGCAAATTTGCATGAGAATATTGGTACAATGGACTAATTCGCAAATCTCCAAATAGGTTCTTAAAGACCATTTTTGTTTATGCCTTTATGCGATAAGTGGATTGGGTTGCCTGTAACTTGTAGGAGGAGCCAGTTCAAAGAGGAACCTTATATAAAAAAAAACAGCCCTGGCCTCGGGATGATTTCTCTGCTCGCATGAGAAGTGAGAGTGGGGACCATTCCTCCCCGGTGTGTCGGCAAGAATGAGGGCAGCTACGACAGACTGCGTCAACACCGGTGCTTTCTACATGAACGCCCCGAAGCCGCTTGACCAGTCGAGAGATTGCAGGACCCACATAGCCATAAGCCGAATTCCCCGGCCAATGAATGCTTTCATGGTGTGGGCAAAGGATGAGAGGAAGAGGTTATCGCTGCAGAACCCCAACCTTCAAAACACGGAGCTCAGCAAACTGTTGGGTAAGGATCGGAAGAGTGGGGGTGTGGGGGGGGGGGGGGGGGTTGGTGGGGAAACCCTGGTGTGGTACTGCGGGGGACAGATAGGATTGGAATAGATGGATGGAGGGATATTTCAAGGACCATACGGGATTGAATTAACATTTTGTCGAAACGATGTGATGACTTTCTGTAACATGTACAGAAATCTGCATTTCACTGACTGCATGAGTGGCACAAATTATTTCCTTCAAGGCGGAATTGGTAAATCCCAAAGATATTGTAGGAGCCATTTTACAGATATGTTGCTTGTTGGGTTAATTAGCTGATATAAATTACTGCTAGTGTGGGTGGTTTAGTTTAGTTTGGAGATACACCATGGAAATGGGCACTTCATCCCATTGATTCCATACCAACCATCAATCACCCGTTTATACTAGTTCGATGATATCCGACTTTCTCATTCGCTCCCTGTACATTTGGGGGCAATCTTACAGAGGCCAATTAAGCTGCAAACCCGCACATCTTTGGGATGCGGGGGGAATTTCCCAAAGAAAATCCATGCGGTCACAGGGGAAATGTGCAAAATCCATTGTTTGTGGGATAATTTGTGGTTGTGGGAGAATTATTGGTGTTAATTAAGAGGTGTAAGCGAATAGATTACAAATGGAATGGGGATTAATAGATTGCTCTGAGTGCCTGTTTGGACTCCATAGGCAAAATGGTTTCCCAAATGGCCCAAAATTCTTTGAGGTCACAGAATTTAGAAGGATGAGAGGAGATCTTATCGAAACGTATAAGATTATTAAGGGGTTGGACACATTAGAGGCAGGAAACATGTTCCCAATGTTGGGGGAGTCCAGAACAAGGGGCCACAGTTTAAGAATAAGGGGTAGGCCATTTAGAACTGAGATGAGGAAAAACTTTTTCAGTCAGAGTTGTGAATCTGTGGAATTCTCTGCCTCAGAAGGCAGTGGAGGCCAATTCTCTGAATGCATTCAAGAGAGAGCTGGATACTCTTAAGGATAGCGGAGTCAGGGGGTATGGGGAGAAGGCAGGAATGGGGTACTGATTGGGAATGATCAGCCATGATCACATTGAATGGCGGTGCTGGCTCGAAGGGCCGAATGGCCTCCTCCTGCACCTATTGTCTATTGTCTATTGTCTATAAAATAATAGAGAAAATATCTGGAAGTATGTGAGAAAGAAAGATTCGTAGGGCTACGGTGATTGGATATTGCTCTACTAGCATCTGGTGTCACTTGATGGGCTGAATGGCCTCTTCCTGAATGCAACAATTCTTTGGGATGATTCTTTGAATTCCACAATTAGCGGTTAGCTGTGCTAAAAGCGTTCCACAAAGAATAACCAGACTTTTAAACTTTTGTGCAAAGTTAGTCTTTAGAATCTGCACATTATAGAATACTGGCCGTGACATTTTCAAAGAGAAAAGACAAATTTTCCTTTTCTATTATCTAAGACAAACATGACAAGCATATACTTTGACATGCATGTACAATTGTACATGTTTATATGAATTTGCATATAACCGTGCAAATACCCTTGAGACTGCCCAGATATCTTTATATGCATATTTAGCTTTTGTAGTTCTGCGTAAACTTACAAACTGATTTGAGTTTTGGTATCAATAAACATCTATATTAAAAGTAAATAAATGGACTTGCAAATCCATGACATCTTCTACGACCTCTAAACATAATAACTAAAATTAATTTGGATGTCCAAAGTTATCTATAATGTAATTACTCAAGGAATCACTGTATAATATATATAATATATAACACTATAATATAATATATATATAATATTACTATATAATATTAATATGTGATATAATGTACAATATGGATACTGTATAATATATACCTGTACCTGTAATGTAATTACTCCATAAATGTAAATCTTTAAGAAATACAAAGCCAATTTAAATTTAGCAAGATTCTTCAAATAGCAATATTAGTCATGTATTTTAGTGATGTTAGTTGAAAGATCATAATACTGGAGACAATTCTCATGACCTTGTTCAAAATAGTCAAAAAGAGTCCATCACCTATATCTGGCAGAGAATACAACAAATGCTTTTCACTGTACCTCGGTGAACATGACAATAAACTAAACAAAGCACAACTTTTGTTAAGCGTCTCATTGAAATCTGGGAGCTCTGAGAACGCAGCAGTCACTTAGACTGCAGAACAGCGAGGGATTATGAACCCATGACCCTCTGATCCCAGCACAAGGAGGCAACCCATTGACCCATGGCTAACATCCTTGAAAATGCTGGCCCCTTATTGGGATTAGGACATTCATTTCTCTGTTGGTTGAATTTTAATAGAGCCATAAGTGAGCTTCATACCAGGTACATTCATGTTTCCTGGATAAAGGAGTCTACCGATGTCTCAGTTAGTTATAATGTAGCTCAAGAAGTTGATGTTCCTAGCTTCCATTGAATTGGATGATCAACACAAAGTGTTGTGGTCTGGCACTGCAGAATAATGATAAGAAAACTCAGCAAAGATTTACCTCACCACCACTACAACCAACCCCAATTGTACCTCCCCATCTTGTAGCCAGCTCTAATTTATTGAATAATAATAATAATAATAATAACAATAATAAAAATTCAGCTGTCAGTGCACAAGGTTAGACATCAGGCTCGGTTATGTGGCCATCTTCTCCAGGCCAACAGGTCAGCGATTACGCTGGTTTTCACAAACAAGGTGCAAGTGGCATCAAATGTCACAGAGAGTCTTAGAGGCATAGAGCATTCCAACTTGTCCATGCCAACCACGACATCCCATCTACGCTGGTCCCACCTGATGGAATCATAGAGTCATACACGGTTGAGTTTTACAGTCATGCAAATAGTCATACAATTTGTGCAATCATGCTAAAATAAGTTAGCTGGGGCATTGAGAAGTGTGGTTTGATGATGATAGATTGCAGGAATACATCCTTTATATTTATAAGAAATTAACTGCAGATGCTGGTACAAATCGAAGGTATTTATTCACAAAATGCTGGAGTAACTCAGCAGGTCAGGCAGCATCTCAGGAGAGAAGGAATGGGTGACGTTTCGGGTCACCCATTCCTTCTCTCCTGAGATACTGCCTGACCTCCTTTATATTTAGTTTAGTTTGGAGATGCACCATGGAAACAGGCCCTTGAGCCCAGAGTCAATGCTGACCACTGACCACCTGTTCACACTAGATCTATGTTATCCCACTTAGTCTGCATGCTAGCAGACTGCTTGACCACAGGACCATCACAAGGATCCAAGTATACAAACTCACCAATTTAAACTGTTAATTTCCCTTCTTAAGCCTAAGGCTGTAGTTGTAGTATTGTCCAACTGTGGTGTTTTTCTGCAAAAAATGTTTTGGAAAGTTGACAGAGAGAACTGGATGGAACTTGGACTGCATTTGCTCCCATTCACTGTCAGTCCTGACAATGGCATGAATGCAAACTACTGGCTTAAAGATAAAAACTGTCTTCTTACATCAGTACCACTCCCCTTGCCCATCATCCCCTGTTCCCCCTGCAATATTTTGTTTAGCTTAGCTTAGTTTAGTTTAGAGCTACAGCGCGGAAGTAAGCCCTTGAACCCACCAAGTACACACTGACCAGAAATCCCCACACATTAACACTACGCTACACACACTCGGGACAATTTTACATTTATACCAAGCCAATTAACCTGCAAACCTGTACGTCTGTGGAGTGTGGGAGGAAACCGAAGATCTCAGAGAAAACCCACGCAGGTCATGGGGAGAACGAACAAACTCTGTGCAGACAAGCACCTGTGTCAGGATCGAACCAGGGTCTATGGCCCTGTTAAAGCAGTAGCTCTACCACTGCCACCATGCCTCCCTTATGATTTGATATTGGTAAATCAATGCCTTAATTATAAAATTCTCCTTTTGTCCACATTGGTCTAACGTTTTATATGAGCTAATCCTGTACCTTACTCTTCACAGAAATCAGAAAACTCTACCTTCTTGAATTCTGGATTCTTGTGAAGTCCTGATTTATCTTTGTTCCACCATTGCCTTCAGCTCTGGAATTCCTTTTGTCTCATCTCCCAATTTTTCTCCATTTTGGCAAATTGTTACATAAGTCCAAGTTTATTTTGCTATGACAAAATTCTCGTGCTGTCCTGAGAAAATAATTTACTACATCAGAAGTACTATATATAAATACAATTTTCTGCCATACCTAAAAGGAAAATGGAAGGATTACATCAAGCCTTTCTCTGAATGTTTTGTGACAGTCAATTACACAGCAAATGGCTTGTGTTGCCATTAACCAACTAATGTCCTGTGCAGAAATAGATGAGGAAAATAACTCTGGGCCATCTTTCAGCATGGAAAATATACTAATGTATTAATATTCTATTCCATAACATCCAAATAATCAAGATTTTTGTCAGAAGAAATAGGAAAAAGTGTCTCAATGTCAGAAAGGCAAGTAACCAAAGGGTTCAGATCCAATGTGAAGAGCAAATAAGTAATTGGGGAGATGAGAATTTTTTTTAAAACATGAAGCGTTCTGAACTGCAATGCAGAATTTGAAAGAATAACAGAAGCTAATTTAATGAAAACCTTCAAAAGGAGATTGTATTAATGCTTGAGAGGAGAATATTGCAGGATCATGAACATGTGCCAGAGCACGATTAATTGAATCATTTTTTTGAAGAGCAATTATAGTGTGGTGGGCCAAATGATTTCCTATGCTGCAAAGTGTTGTGATTCAATTTATGAACAGAAATAAGACAATGCCAAATGTAAGACAGTCAGGTAATGGTGAAATTAGGACAAAATTTGGCATGCCTGAGCCAGATTGGTTTATGATTTCTTTTGTAAAATAGAGAGCAATAGAGTCATAGTCATACAGCATGGAAACAGGCCCTTTGGCCCAACTTGCCCATGCCAACCAACATGCCCCATCTACACTAGCCCCACCTGCCTGCCTTTGGCCCATATCTCTCGAACCCGATCCATGTACCTATCTAAATGTTTCTTGTATGTTGCTATAGTCCCTGCCTCAACTACCTCCTCCAGCAGCTCGTTCCACACATCCACCACCCTTACGTAAAAATTGTACCCCTCAGGTTCCCATTAAATCTTTTCCCCCTCACCTCAAACCTATGTCCTCTGGTTCTCGATTCCCTACTCTGGGCAAAAGACTGCATCTACCCGATCAATTCCTCTCACGATTTTGTACATGTGATTTTGTAGTTTGTAAATCTCAAAGAAACTTCAAAGACTTTGCTTAAAATTTGTTCTGGTTAAAACCACAGGTTATTAACACTGCAAAACGTCAAAGAAATCACCTGATTCATTACCTCACTTTCCGACCTCCGCCTCATCTTAAATTTAATTAGTCAGAAAATGCTGGGAAAAACTCAGCAAGTCAGTTAGTATCTGTGGAAAGTGAAACAGTTGACAGTTCGGGTTGAAATTCTAATGAACTGTCTTTGTCCTGAAACCATTCACTGTTTTCCACAGATGCTGTCTGACCTGCATGTATTTCCAGAATTTTCTGCTTTTATTTCAGACAATGTCAACAATTGGCTCTTATGAAACTACATAAATATGAATAGAGTGCTTCAACAAATGTACAAGTATCAATATGTCAAACAAAGTTTTTTTAAAGTATGATGCAGAAAAATTATAAAATTGAATTCAACAGTTGGGATCAATTAAACAGATGGGATTTCTTTCCTTCAGACAAGAGAACTCAAAATGGAGACCTGATAAAATTGTGAAAGGGTTTGATAAGAATGATGCAGTGAAAATGTTTCCACTTGAGGCAAGACCAGAGCTAGGTGCTTCCATACAAGATATTCAAGAGATACAGCTATCCCCATATACTAGCACAATCCTACACACTAGGGACAATTTATGATTTTTACTGAAGTCATATATATATGTGTGTGTGTGTGTGTGTGTGTGTGTGTGTGTGTGTGTGTGTGTGTGTGTTTGTTTGTGTGTAAATATATATTTTCCAATAAATAGATAACTTCCCTCCGTAAAGCCTTTGGATTCATATTTTAGATTAAAATGGGAATAGGAAACATGGTGAATGGCACAGCTAATAGAGCTGCTGCCACACTGTGCCAATGACTCCATTTCATTCCTGCCATCCAGTGCTGTCTGCGTTTAATCGGCATCGTTTCCCTATGACCACATGCGCTTCTATGGTTTTCTCCCGTGTCCTAAAGGCATTTTGTAGATTAACTGGTGATTGCAAATAACCCTGATGTGCAGAGTGATAGAAGTAGGTGGCAGGGAGAAATAACTGGGAGAATGGGATTGATGAGATTTCTCTGGGAACTGGCACAGACTCAAAAGCCAAACTGGCTTGATATTGTAAGGAAATATAATATGAAAAATTCTATAACATAGAGTAACTGTTCTACCATTTAAGAACCGGCAAGAGAACAAACAAGGAGGGCATAATTTTCCACTCGTCAAGTTTTCAAGAGAAACTTAGATTTAGCTCTTCGGGCTAAGGGAATCAAGGGACACGGGGAAAAAGCTGGAATGGGGTACTGATTTTGGATGATCAGCCTTGATCATATTGAATGGCTGTGCTGGCTCAAAGGGCCGAATGGCCTACTCCTGCACCCATGTTCTACGTGAACATCAATGCTAGGCAGGTGCAATCAGCCAAGCCATGCAAAAGAACAGGAATTTTTGCTTCATGTTAATTATCTGCTTTAAACCAGCTTTGGGGCAAAAATGTAGAAACAAGGAACTGTGGTTAAGTAGATAAACTTTATCATTAACTCATCACTTTCAACCTAGTATAATTTTGAGCACTTAATGGGAGTGGGCTCTGTGCTCCCAAAGTGCACGCAGTGCAGATCCAAAGTACTTCACTATTCTGAGAATCTGAAGAAGGGTCTCGACCCGAAACGTCACCCATTCCTTCTCTCCAGAGATGCTGCCTGTCCCGCTGAATTACTCCAGCATTTCATGTCTATCTTCATTATTCTTTCCTTGGATTAAAGGGTCACTATAACATTGAAATTTATACATTTTATTTTATAAAAACGTTATAAAAATGTTATTGGCCAAGTATGTATAAATACAAAGAATTTCCCTTGGTGCTTTGCTGGCAAAAACACGATATGCAGCAAACAATTAAAAATAAAACATTATAATTTAAACATGTGTCAAAATAAAGTACCAGAGTAAAAAGAGGCTATAGACTTTTGGCTGTTGAGTAGAGCTACTGCTCGTGGAAAAAGCTGTTTTTATATCTGACTGGCGACTTTGATAGTATAGACAATAGACAATAGGTGCAGGAGGAGGCCATTCGGCCCTTCGAGCCAGCACCGCCATTCAATGTGATCATGGCTGATCATTCTCAATCAGTACCCCGTTCCTGCCTTCTCCCCATACCCCCTGACTCCGCTATCCTTAAGAGCTCTATCTAGCTCTCTCTTGAATGCATTCAGAGAACTGGCCTCCACTGCCTTCTGAGGCAGAGAATTCCACAGATTCACAACTCTCTGACTGAAAAAGTTTTTCCTCATCTCAGTTCTAAATGATGTTGTTGGGTCAGATATTTTAGCCATCTCTCCTTACGCTTAAGAGTTCTAGCATCCTTGGCATTTTACCATGTGTTATGGAGATGAACAATGTTTCCTAGTTTCAGTCGAGGCTGTCTCCGCCCACGATAAAAGTAATGGAAATATTTACAGTAGAAGCATCAGCCCAATATTAATGTGCTGTCCAAAGGCACAGGACTTAACTGATTTCAGCAGTAATCCCCGGGTCACTGAAACTAGACTCAACCATTTAATGCACATGAACATTGAATGACAAAAGGATCCAAGTCTGAGATCTTTTGCAGTTCAGGTTAAATGATGTCTCAGCAATCAGACAGTTTGTGACCTACAAACACTTGGATTAATTATCATGTTGTTATCAGCTGTTATCGGGCAGCTGAACCATCCTACCAACAACTAGACAGCAATCCTGAGCTACTATCTACCTCACTGGAGATCCTCGGACTATCTTTGAGTGGACTTTACTAGACTTTATGTGTAGGAAGTAACTGCAAATGCTGGTTTAAACCAAAGACTTTATCCTGTACTAGACGTTATTCGTCATGTATCTGTATGCCATGGATGGCTCGATTGTAACCATGTATTGTCTTTCTGCTGACTGGTTAGCACGCAACAAAAGCTTTTCACTCTATGTCTGAACACGTGACAATAAACTAAACTCAGAACTCCTAATAAAAGAGAGGTATTAATGTGTATATTTCATCTTTATTGTGGGCAACTAAAAAGGGGCGAGAGTCTTTGCAGGAGTTCACCAGCCAGAAGCTGGCACTAAGGCATGTTAAGTGGTATTAGGACAGCTGAGCGATTCTTGGTCGAGTACAAAAGAATGCCAGGAGATTGAGGGAGAGAATTTCAAGGCCTATCGGGCCTGAATTAAAGGGAAGCAGAGATCGGACAAAGGGGTGAAGGAGATTACAAAGATGGGCAGGGAGGAGATCTTGACTGGATTGGATCATAAGGATGGGAATTTCAAAAT
The DNA here is from genome assembly GCF_053455715.1 of Rhinoraja longicauda. Classification (NCBI taxonomy): domain Eukaryota; kingdom Metazoa; phylum Chordata; class Chondrichthyes; order Rajiformes; family Arhynchobatidae; genus Rhinoraja; species Rhinoraja longicauda. The sequence continues at coordinate 9,764,998 of NC_135979.1, read as the reverse complement.
CAAAGGTTTTCCATGCAGGAAACAGATGTAGGAAAGCCTCTGTAAATTGCCACTGGTGCGTAGGGAGTGAAGTTTAAAGTGGGATAACATGGAACCAGTGTGAATGTGTGATCGATGTTCAATGTGGACTCAGTGGGCTGAAGGGCCGATTTCCATGTTGTATCATTCAATCTTTTAAATGATCTTTAAAAAGGGACACTAGTTTCCTTACAGTGCCCTTCTTCCACCATCTGCAGTCCGGCTTAAAGTGTCTCCTTTCACTTTCCAGGGCGTTGTTGGAAATCCCTCACTGTGGTGCAGAAGCGACCGTACATTTTGGAAGCGGAGAGGCTGCGGGTGGAACACATGCTGGAGTACCCCAACTACAAGTACAGACCACGCCGGAAGAACCAAACCCGAGGCCCATACAGAAATGCCATTTCCCTTCACATGGAGAGCACGAAACGGCAGGAGCCAACCGTTCATCAGGACATGACGTTCCCCATCAGCAAGCAGGCGATGGACATGTTTGCTCCCTGCCACCTACCCCCAGAGTTAAACTCATCCGGCAAGCGGGAGATCCACCCGTTGGACAAAAGGAGTCTGTCTTCCTGCGCGCAAGTTGCTCAACATGAGCGCGCAGCAGAAACCGAATGTGCACTGACATGTCCACTATCTCAACCAGTTTATGGACTTCCTCAACTCGACACAAGCCTGTTCTGCCACCAGTCCTATCAAATGACCCCAGTGCTTCCTTCTTACGATGCAACATTTTGTTGTCACAAAATGGCAGAACCATCTTTCTGGCTTGAGAACTTGGCCCAAAGTTGTTTCCAGAGCTCCCAAACCATACAACCAGTGAATGACATGGAAGTCCTGGACAACCTGTGCTACTCTGACCTGCTGGCAGATGTAGATCGCAATGAGTTTGACCAGTACCTGAACAATGATTCCTGCTCTGATCCAATTGGCCATCTAATGGCTGAAAAGGTCACCTATAACAATGACGTTCCTGAAATAGACCTTGTGTCTGTGTTGGCAGATGTGAATACAGCCTGTTATAGTACCATTTCCAGATACATTTGACCCACCACTACTGGTAGACTCTTTGCACCAATACTGTTCAGAGATGCCATCTTTCAGAAATGAAGTGAAACTGAACCCTAATGTAGACACAAGGAACTGCAGGTGCTAGTTTAAAAGAAAACACAAAGTGCTGGAGTAACTCAGTAGGTCAGGCAACATCTCTGGAGTTGATGCTTGAGGTCGGGACCCTTCTTGAGACAAGTCTAATCTGAAGGTTCTTAAGGTCATAAGTAATAGGAAAAAATAGATGATATCTGAGCTGGTATTAAAATAGGAGAGATGGTGTAGTCTTTGCCCAGGTGCTTTCTGGATGTGCGAAACATAGCCGTTTATCACCAAGGACTATGGGGGAAGATTCAGTCCAAACACAGCAAGCTGTTCCATACAATCTCTGGGCACTAAGATCTCTGTGCAGCAAGCCACATTCTCTTAAACTACAAGCCGATAAACATTCCCACATAGACCTTTACTTCAACCAGAAGAAATTCCTGTCTCACTATTTCACTGGAATAATTCTCCAGTTTGTTGTACTTTTTAGGATTAATTCATCCGCAGGATGTAGATGACGGTGACAATGGTGGCATCTGGTATCCATCCCAAAATGCCCCAGGGTTATAAGGTTTTTTAGAGTTGACCAGAAATGGGAGGATGACATATCTCATCTTTTAAAGGATATTTATGAACAAGTTTGGCTTTTCTACCAGTCAGGTTTTTTTTAAATGGTTTCTATTACTGACGACACAGTGGCATAGCAGTAGAGTTCTTGCCTTAAAGCACCAGACACCCGGGATCAATCCTGACTATCGGTCTGTCTGTATGGAGTTTGTACGTACTCTCCATTACCTGCATGGGGTTTTCTCCGGGACCTCCGGTTTCCCCTCACACTCCAAAGACATACAGGTTTGTAGGTTAATTGGCTTTGGCATCATTGTAAATTGTCCCTAGTGTGCGTAGGATTGTGTTAATGTGCAGTGATCGCTGGAAGGTGCCGTCTCGGTGGGCCAAAGGACTCACTTCCACGTTGTATCTCTAAAGAAACTAAACTAAACTACTGACACCAGCTTTAATGTCCCAAATTTTATAATTATCTGAAGTAAACTTTGCCAGCAGTAATAATAAGATTCAAACTCGTGACTCCTGATTCATAGTCCTGGCTCTGGAAACTGCTCCTGCAGTATAATCACAATGCAACTGTACCCCTTAAACTGGGTTAATGCTGTTACGAAATCAAAATATCAAGGCATTTCAAATAAGAGGGGAAAATTGATATTGTATGCTTCAAATTTGTCCATTGAGATCATGAATATGTCAGGGAACTATTCCCAGTTATTGTGTAGGAAGGAACTGCAAATGACAATAGACAATAGGTGCAGGAGGAGGCCATTCGGCCCTTCAAGCCAGCACCGCCATTCAATGTGATCATGGCTGATCATTCTCAATCAGTACCCCGTTCCTGCCTCCTCCCCATACCCCCTGACCCCGCTATCCTTAAGAGCTCTATCTAGCTCTCTCTTGAATGCATTCAGAGAATTGGCCTCCACTGCCTACTGAGGCGAAGAATTCCACAGATTCACAACTCTCTGACTGAAAAAGTTTTTCCTCATCTCCGTTCTAAATGGCCTACCCTTTTTTCTTAAACTGTGGCCCCTTGTTCTGGACTCCCCCAACATTAGGAACATGTTTCCTGCCTCTAACGTGTCCAACCCCTTAATAATCTTATATGTTTCGATAAGATCCCCATAAGATCCCCAGAAACATAAGATGCTGGTTTAAACCGAAGATAGACACAAAATGTTGGAGTAACTCAGCGGGACAGGCAGCATCTCTGGAGAGAAGGAATGGGTGTCGTTTCGGGTCGAGACCCAAGGGTCTCGACCCGAAATGTCACCCATTCCTTCTCTTCACAGATGCTACCTGTCACGCTGAGTTACTCCAGCATTTTGTGTCTGCAGTATATTCCCAGTTCTTGCCAGGCAACAGGTAAAGGGGTGGAACTCAGGGTAAAAAAAAGGTCTATTTTTCAAGCTTTTGTCCCAGAAATGAGTCAACAACAAAAGGTTTCCAAAGGGTTTGGAACCAAAACTGCAAGAAACAATGTGAAAATTCTCCCCCAGTCAAATAGGAAATATTAGAACGGATAACCAGAAGGTTTTGCAAAACAACAATGACACAAGGTCTGGAGGACATCTTCTGGAGAGGCTGCCTGAACCGTTGATCCTAGCACTTTATGACTTTTTTTGAAAACCAGCATCTGCAGTTCCTTGTGTTTAAAAAAAAAAGTAAGGTTTAGAGAGGGATTTAAAGGACAAGGGAGAGATATAGTTTTTAGGAAATTCTAGAAATTAAAATAAATTGTAAGCTGGAAGAACAAGTGTCAATGGCAGAGCAATTAAGTGCTAGTATGACGAAGAGGACAGAATTGAAGGGGTGCAGGTACCTTGGGTGAATGTGGGGCTGGAGGGGGCTGAAAGAGCCTTGCTTCATGAGAGTTTGGTTTGGAGGTCTCTGCTCTTGATTCTCCACTCCCAAACTTTCCTGTGATTCCTAGAGATGTTCTTACTAAAGAGCAAAGACCATGTCAATATCAACGATGGGGAGGCTCGGTCGATCAATGACAACGACAGGAATCCCAAAGAGATGGAAGTTTCTTTCGGTTCCCCAGTTTTGTTGAACAGATCCTCAAGCACAAAGACAACAGAAATACATGGATGGTGAATCAGATCAAAAGCAGGGAACTTTGTCCATTGTCCTTGCCTGTCAGGAAAATATGTTTAGACACCAGCAACAATTTATCTTCATTCAGGTTCACACTTTGCACAGCCAGCAGAACAACCTTGGACCACATCGTCAATTCTGCAATGATTATAACCTCATGAACAATGCATGTGGCCATAAGCTTAAGCTGTCACCCTGATGACTAAAGGCAGGAGGGGAAACAATAGTGTTAGAAAATTCCAATATTTCAGATGGGGAGGGAAATAAAGAAATTACACATCAATGGATCATTTGCACATCTGTAATTGTTGTTCCTTTTTTGTTTACTTACTGTTTTTAATTTTTACTTCCAGCATTAATTACTCTTTCACACAATAAAAAAAACATTTTGTGACAAAGATCTTGCGAGTGAATGCTTTTTGGGTGCAATATGGTTAATATTTCTTTAAGTGTCTTCTTGTGTCGAAGTCAGAATTTAGTTTAATCCTTGAAGATAGACACAAAATGATTGATTCCGTCTGAAGAAGGGTCTCGGCCCGAAACGTCACCCATTCCTTCTCTCCAGAGATGCTGCTTGTCCCGCTGAGTTACTCCAGCATTTTGTGTCTATCTTCGCTTTAAACCAGCATCTGCAGTTCTATCCTGCACATTGAGTTCAATCCTCGCTCTGTAAGGTGCGCTGATTTTCCCGGGCTGGGCACTGGGAGTGGCGCATGGTTGACATTTCCTCCTTCAAATCAAATTGAGGCATTGTCTGTCAAAATATTTGCAGAAGATCCAGTGGGCTGTTCCAAAGAAGAAAGGCAGTTCTGGAAGCTCTTCCACTGTCAATAAACACGTCCAAGAATTGTTTAACTTGTCATTCACCTGCAGCTGTTTGCTGTATTTCAAAGTAATGCATTGTATGCAAAGCAATTTGAAATGAGACAAATTATAATATGCATGCAAGCCAATTTATATATTTTCCTCTCTCCTTTTTCTTGAGATTCCTCGTCCACCGCATGTGCCAAAATGAGGATGGACAACCTTTTGTTTGTCCTCCACTGATGGTTAAGGGCATACACAAGCTTTGGAAATGTGCCTGGTTTCTCAAATGCCACCGCTCATTAGAAAAGTCGCTGATGGCTCAATATTAGTTCAATAAGTTACAGACACGCTGGCAACCCATTGAAACAAAGTCCAGCTGAACAAAAGCAGCCCCAATGGGCAGAGACCAAGGGTAATGGTTCAAGTCAATTAAAAGAGCTTTTTATGAGACTCGGTTTTGGTCAGAGGTTTTCAATTAGATTCCTTAATTCAGGTGGTTTCTTGAGAAATCTGAACCATGGCTTCATAGCAGAAGAGCAAGCGATTAGAACATTGCATGATTTAAAATGTAGCACAATCTTGATTTCTTGATTGCTAATTATCTATCTTAAAGTGTTGACAGTGGAGATGCAATGGCAAAGATTTAAAGACCGCATGGATGAACTCCAGAAATTGTTCATCCCTGTCTGGCGAAACAAAAACTGAGAAGGCGGCTCAGCCATGGCTGACGAGGGAAGTCAAGGATAGTGTTAAAGCCAAGGAAGAGGCATATAAATTGGCCAGAAGAAACGGCAAACCAGAGGACTGGGAGAAATTTAGAACTCAACAGAGGAGGATAAAGGGGTTAATAAAGTGGGAGAAAAAAGAGCATGAAAGAAAGCTTGCGGGGAATATAAAAACTGACTGTAAAAGTTTCTTTAGGTGTGTAAAAAGGAAAAGATTAGTGAAGATGAATGTAGGTCCCTTACAGTCAGAGACAAGTGAATTTATAATGGGAAACAAGGAAATGGCAGAACAGTTAAACAAGTACTTTGTTTGTGTCTTCCTTAGTGAAGACAGAACCAATCTCCCGGAAATACTAGGGGACCGAGGATCTAGTGGGAGGGAGGAACTGAAAGGATTCCACATTAGTCCGAAAATGGTGTTATGTAAACTGTTGGGACTCAAGGCAGATAAATCCCCAGGACCTGATGGTCTGCATCCCAGAATACTCAAGGAGGTGGCCCTCGAAATTGTGGATGCATTGGTGATCATTTTCCAATGTTCTTTCGGTTCTGGAGAGGGGGGAGGAGGGAGGGGGAGGGGAAGGGAGGGAGGGGGGAGGGGTGAGGAGGGAGGAGGAAGGGGGAAGGGGAGGGGAGGGGGAGAGGGGGGCAGGGGGGGAGAGGGGAGTGGGGGAAGAGAGGGTGCTGCACCAATGCAAGTTTGCAACGGAAACAATGGAAATGTTGAGTATAGGAGCAAAGAGGTCCTTCTGCAGTTGTACAGGGCCCTAGTGAGACCACACCTGGAGTACTGTGTGCAGTTTTGGTCTCCAAATTTGAGGATGGATATTCTTGCTATTGAGGGCGTGCAGCGTAAGTTTACTAGGTTAATTCCCGGAATGGCGGGACTGTCATATGTTGAAAGACTGGAGCGACTAGGCTTGTATACACTGGAATTTAGGATGAGAGGGGATCTTATCGAAACATATAAGATTATTAAGGCACGTTAGAGGCAGGAAACATGTTCCCAATGTTGGGGAAGTCCAGAACCAAGGACCACAGTTTAAGAATAAGGAGTAGGATATTTAGAACGGAGATGAGAAAAAACTTTTTCAGTCAGAGAGTTGTAAATCTGTGGAATTCTCTGCCTCAGAAGGCAGTGGAGGCCAATTCTCTGAATGCATTCAAGAGAGAGCTAGATAGAGCTCTTAAGGATAGCGGAGTCAGGGGGTATGGGGAGAAGGCAGGAACGGGGTACTGATTGAAAATGATCTGCCATGATCACATTGAATGGTGGTGCTGGCTCGAAGGGCCGAATGGCATACTCCTGCACCTATTGTCTATTGTCTATTGTCTAGTAGTGAATAAAAATGTAGAATAAAGCCTGGACTGGTTTATATGGGTAGCAACTTTCACAGCTTTTATATGGTGTTCTGGGTTGTATCATGCATTATCAGACACTTTAGGGAGTGATTACACTCACCTGATGCTGAGATCAGGGAAACTGGCAGGGGACAGAAACAAGAGATAGATAAAAAAAATGCAAACTGTTCGGAAGTATTAGTGTTTTCTGCTTGTATAAGAGCCATACAGCAGGGAAACAGACCCTTTGGCCCAACTTGCCAATGCTGAACAGGTTTTCTCACTGAGCTAGTCCCATTTGCCACTCTTGCCAATATCCCTCTGACATTTTCCTACTTATGTACCTGTCTAAAAGTCTTTTAAATTTAGCCATTGAATGAATGAATGAATGAATGAATGAATGAATGAATGAATGAATGAATAAATAAATAAGTTTATTGGCCAAGTATGTGCAGATACAAGGAATGTGCCTTGGAGCTCCGCTCACAAATGACAACACAAACATACAGTTAACAATTAAGAATAAAGCGTAACCACATCAAAACCATAAGGATACAACATTACGGTCTAAACTTGTGGGTGAAAATAAACCAGAGCAAAAAAGAGACTACAGACTTTGGTTATGGAGTAGAACTATTACTCGTGGAAAAAAGCTGTTTTTATGTCTGGCTGTGGCTGCTTTGACAGTCCAGAGTCGCCTTCCAGAGGGAAGTGCTTCGAAGAGTTTGTGGCCAGGGTGAGAGGGGTCAGAGATAATAATAATAATAATGATAATAATAATAATAATAATAATAATATAATAATAATAATATTCATTTATTGTCATTGCAACGAGTACAACGAAATTAAAAAATAGCCAATCCTGACGGTGCGTACAAACATATATGCAATAATGCAAAAACAAATAAATACAATTATATTAAGTACAAGATTTTTTAACGGTGTTGCCTAGTGCAAAGGTAGTGTTCAGTTCTCGTATGGCCCTGGGGTAAAAACTGTTCTTAAGTCTGTTTGTTCGGGATTTGATCGACCTGAAACGTCGACCAGAGGGCAGATGAACAAACAGACGGTGGCCGGGGTGGGATGGATCTTTTATTATTTTGCCTGCTCTACTGAGGCAGCGTAGGCTGAACAGGTGCTCCAGGGAGGGCAGTGAGCAGCCGATGATCTTCTGGGCCGTTGTGATGACCCTTTGAAGGGCCTTCCTGTCCTTTTCTGAGCAGCTGGCATACCATGTGGTTATACAGTATGCCAGCACACTCTCGATGGAGCAGCGATAGAAGGACATCATGAGCTTCTCCTGCAGGTTGGTTTTCCTGAGGATCCTCAGGAAGTGGAGTCTCTGCTGTGCCTTCTTTACTGTGCTGATGGTGTTGGTAGACCAGGTAAGATCCTCTGCGATGTGTGTACCCAGGAACCTGAAAGCGGGTACCCTTTCCACACAGACCCCATTGATGTAGAGTGGGTCGTATTCTACACTGGTTTTTCTGAAGTCAATTATAAGTTCCTTTGTTTTGGAGGAGTTCAGGACAAGATTGTTCACTGAACACCATGCTGCCAGCCTTTGGATTTCATCCCTATAGGCTGTCTCATCTCCTCCTGAGATGAGTCCAACCACAGTCGTGTCATCCGCGAACTTGATGATGGTGTTGGTGGGATGGGTGGGGGTGCAGTCGTGAGTGTAGAGGGAGTAAAGGATGGGGCTCAACACACAGCCCTGTGGTGCTCAGTGTAATGGTGGAGGAGAGGTGAGGGCCTATTTTGACGGTCTGTGGGCGGTTGGTCAGGAAGTCCTTGATCCATTGGCAGATGGTTTGGGAAAATCCAAGGTCAGAAAGTTTGGTGACCAGTCTGCTCGGGATGACCGTGTTAAAGGCAGAGCTGAAGTCGAGGAAGAGCATCCTCACATAGCTCCCCTGGTGTTCAAGGTGGGTCAGTGCAGTGTGAAGAGCAGTGTCGATGGCATCCCCTGTAGACCTATTTGCTCTGTAGGCAAACTGGTATGGGTCGAAGGTGGGTGGGTGGCTGGCTTTGATGTGCTGCAGGACCAGTCTCTCGAAGCACTTTGTGATGACCGGTGTGAGTGCTACCGGACGGTAGTCGTTAAGGCCGCTGATGACATACTTTTTCGGCAGTGGGATGATTGTGGCGGACTTCAGGCAGGGAGGGATGGTGGATTTTAAAAGGGACAGGTTGAAGATTTTTGTGAAGACCTCAGATAATTGGTCTGCACATTCCCTCAGCACTCTGCCCGTCACACCATCGGGGCCTGCAGCTTTCCTGGGATTCACTGCTCTGAGCACGCGCTTAACATCATACTCCTGCACAGTGAAGGTGTTGCTGTCAGGTGCTGGAGAGGGTGTTATGTCTGCCACTGTAGCTTTCACCTCGAAACGAGCAAAGAAACAGTTAAGTTCCTCTGCCAGCGAGGCGTCGCCGTCGGCAGTCGTGCGGTTGCTGGTCTTGTAGTTGGTGATGTGCTGGATGCCTTGCCATACCCGCCGTGGGTCATTGTTGGTAAAGTGGTCCTCAATCTTCCTCTTGTAGGACGCTTTGGCATCCTTGATGCCTCTCTTCAGGTTGGTTCTAGCAGCACTGTATAGAGCTCTATCACTAGACCTGAAGGCGGTGTTACGGTCCTTGAGGAGAGACCTGACATCCTTTGTCATCCAGGGTTTCTGATTGGGATACAACCGGATGCGTTTGTCGACGGTGACATTGTCAACACAGTTTTGGATGTAGCAAAGTACAGTTGATGTGTACTCCTCCAAGTCCTGATCCCCAAAAATATCCCAGTTGGTCCTTTCGAAGCAATCCTGCAGCTGCGAGGAAGCTCCTTCAGGCCATGTCTTAACAGTCTTTATGGTGACTGGAGCTTTCCTCCTGAGTGGGGTGTATGCTGGAGTTAAGAATATGGACAGGTGATCTGACTGCCCCAGGTGTGGTAGTGGTGCTGACCTGAAACCCTTCTTAATATTTGAATAAACCTTGTCTAGTGTGTTTTTCCCCCTGGTAGCACATCTTATGTGTTGTTCATGTTTCGGGAGAACTGACTTTAGGTCTGCATGATTGAAGTCCCCGGCTATGATGTGGGCTGCTTCTGGATATGTGCTCTGTTGTGAGTTTATTGCACCGAGCAGGTAGCCTAAAGCTGTGCTAGCGTTAGCATTCGGTGGGATGTAGACTGCTGTTACTATAACCCCTGTAAATTCACGAGGAAGGTAAAAAGGCCTGCATTTAACTGTTAGGGACTCCAGATCAGGAGAACAATGGCTATCTATGATTTGGATGTTAGTGCACCAGTTGTTGTGCACGTAAATGCATAACCCCCCCCCCCCCCTTGCTCTTACCGGAGTCGATGTTTCTGTCCCAACGAAACGCTGTACGCCCGGCTAGCTCAATGGCTCCGTCTGGGATAAGTGGATGAAGCCATGTCTCTGTTACTAAGAGAATGTAACAGTCCTCCACGAGTTTGTTTGCTGATATCTGTAGTTTTAGTTCGTCCATTTTGTTGATGATGGATCTGGCGTTGGTGAGAAACATGCTAGGTAGCGGTGGTTTGTGTGGCTGTCTCTTTAGCTTGGCAAGTATACCGGACCGGCGTCCTCGCTTTTGCTTCCTGTTTCTCCTCCGCCTGCGACGCCTGTTCGCGCCGACAACTATCCACGGAGCGCCCGGTGTCCTGGCTATCTCTTCCGGTATGTTTTGCGGGTGTGGAAATTCGCGCATAAGGTCCCGATTGCACTGGAATCCTATGATCAGAAGATCCTTTCGGTTGTAAGTAGGATTTGCCTGATTTGCCTGGTTTGCATGACTAAAATTGACTAACAGACATAACACAGATAACACACATAAAACGCACCGAAAGGGAGAGCTGTGAGCCGCTGCGTCCGTGCGCGCCGCCATCTTGCCCGCTCGCTTCCTGGCCCTTGCAGTGTACAGTTCGTCAATGGGGGGAAGGTTGCAGCCAACAACCTTCTCAGCTGTGCGAACGATCCGTTGCAGCCTCCGGATGTCGTGCTTAGTGGCTGAGCCAAACCAGACCATGATGGAGAAGGTGAGGACGGACTCAATGATAGCAGTATAGAATTGGATCATCATTGCCTGTGGCAGATTGTGTTTCCTCAGTTGCCGCAGGAAGTACATCCTCTGTTGGGCCTTTTTGACTGTGGAGTCGATGGTGGCCCCCCATTTAAGGTCCCTGGAGATGATGGTTCCAAGGAACTTAAATGGCTCCACAGATGTGACTATGGTGTTGTTGATGGTGAGTGGGGGGAGGGGAGGGGGATCTCTTCAAAAGTCTACAATTAGTTCCACTGTCTTGCGAGCATTGAGCTCCAGGTTGTTGCGATGGCACCAGGACGCCAGCTGTGTCACTTCCCCTCTGTAGGCAGATTCCTCCCCATCCTGGATCAGTCCAATCAGGGTTGCGGCATCCGCAAACTTGAAGAGCTTGACAGAGGAGTCTGTGGAGGTGCAGTCATTGGTGTAGAGAGAGTAAAGGAGAGCGGTGAGTACGTAGCCTTGCGGTGCTCCTATGCTGAGGGTCTGCGGGTCCGAGATGTGCTTTCCCAGCCTCACATGCTGCTTCCTGTCCGTCAGGAAGTTGGTGATCCACTGACAGAGGGGTTCAGGCACAGTCAGCTGGGAGAGTTTGTAGTGCAGTAGCTCTGGCACAATGGTGTTAAAAGCAGAGCTAAAGTCCACAATCAGAATCTTGGAATAGGTCTCCTTGTGGTCTAGGTGCTGGAGGATGAAGTGCAGGCCTAGATTGACTGCGTCGTCCACCAATCTATTGGCCCTGTATGCAAACTGCAGGGGGTCCAGCAGGGGGTTTGTGATGTTTTTCAGCTGGGCCAGCACAAGTCTTTCAAAGGTCTTCATGACTACAGAGGTAGGTGCGACAGGCCTGTCGTCATTAAGACCAGTGATCCTTGTCTTTTTGGGTACAGGGACAATAGTGGAGACCTTGAAGCAGGCAGGGACAGTGCAGGTTTGCAGGGACTGGTTGTACCTGCTTCTGCAGCTTCCTTCAGCAGCTCATCCATGTACACACCATCCTCAGCGAGACGAAACTGCCCCTCAAATCTCTTTTAAATCTATCCCCTCTCACCTCAAACCTATGCCCTCTAGTACTGGACCCTCTACCTTGGGGGAAAAGACTGCAACTATTCATCTTGCCTATTTGTCTTGTGTTTTTGTATACCTCAATAAGACTGAATCCTGAATAAGATTGGAATCCTACCAAAGTTGATCGAAGAATTCAAATTCAATTTTAACAAACATAAAATATAAAGTAGTACTGGTAGCGTGGACCAATGAGGCTGTTGAATTGTTGTAAGAGCCTCATAGGTTTACCAGAGTTCCTTCAGAGAGTGTAACTTGACGCCTTCACCATTATAATAATAGATTAGGCCTATTGTGACTTCAGCTCCATAACAAAGCTGTTGTTTTTAAACTGGCTGTGGAGGAGACCGTCATTTATATATCTAGCACTGGTTCAAGAAAGGCCAGTGACCCTGTTTGGGGCTAAATATTGGTCCTAGCAGTTCTGTTACACAGGGTGCAGCGGTAGAGTTGCTGCCTTACAGCACCAGAGAGCCAGGTTCAATCCTGACCACGAAGCTGTCTGTACAGAGTTTGTACGTTCTCCCTGTGACTACGTGGGGTTTCTCTGGGTGCCCTGGTTATCTGTCACATTCCAAAGACGTACAGGTGTGTAGATTAATTGGCTTCGGTAAAATTGTAAATTGTCCTCAGTGTGTAGGATAGTGCTAGTGATCACTGGTCAGCACGGATTCATTGGGCCAAAGGGTCTGTTTCCACACTGTTTCTCTAAAGTCTAAAGTCTAAATATGCAGTCTGAACATGTTCAGTCTAGAACATTGAAAGTCTAAATTGGCACCAATTTCATTATCTCGATCACTTCATTATACATTATCACTTCCTCTTCAATATTAATGACACTTAATAGCTTACTTGCAATTTCCAGAGTTCTGATGGGTGACACAATGAGGTTCAATTTTAAACTGTAAAGTATAAACACAAAATTGCTTGCAATCCTCGTGCCTACAACTTGCAGGCAATTACTAGAGAAAGAAAGACACAAAGTGCTGGAGTACCACCACCTCCCTCAAGCCCCACACTCTGCCTTCTCAGTCCTGATGCAGGGTCTCAATCCGAAACATCAACAGACATCTTTTGCCTCCACAGATGCTGCTGAACCCACTGTACTTCCTGTATTTTTTGGGGGTGGGGGGGTTGCTCCTAATGTCAAAGGCTAGGATCTGAATTAAAAGCAAAACTTGCTGGAAATCCTTGGTAGGTTTATGTGACTGAGATCTGATCAACGCTTCAGCTATTAATCAGAGACGTGGCCCATAGATCCAAAGACATAAATTAAAATCCCATCAAAGCAGCCTGGGTAGATCAACTTAAAAATTAGGATGACCTGAACTGAACAATGCTTGTGTTGGTGAGGTGAAGTGATGATCCTAGCAGTGATGAAGCTCCACCTGGCTTGCTGAGATTGGTCTGGGCACACATATTCCACACCCACCTATGTGGCTAATAATTAACGGCACTCTGAAATGGTCCATTATGGCAGGGTAATTGGAGAGGCCAACTAAAAGAAATCTATGGAATATGAAAAAGAGATAATGTTTAAAGATAGACACAAAAATCTGGAGTAACTCCACGGGTTATCACCTAGCCCACAGCCAACAATGGACTGTTTCCACATCATCGTTATTTTTCTGCATATCTTCCATTCATTTGTTCTATATCTCTCCATATCATCGTCTATATCTCTTGTTCCCCCCCCCCCCCACCCAACCGACTCTCAGTCTGAAGAAAGTCTATCTCCTAGGGAGGGAGGGAGGGAGGGAGGGTGGGTGGGAGGGAGGGAGGGAGGGAGGGAGGGTGGGTGGGAGGGAGGGAGGGAGGGAGGAGGGGAGGGAGGGCGGAGGGGGTGGAGGGGGGAGGGAGGGAAAGGGGGAGGAGGGGGGAGGAGGGAGGGAGGGGGGGATAAGAGGGGGGGAAGGGGGAGAGGAAGGGAGGGGAGGGGAGGGGAAAGGTGGGAGGGAGGGGGGGTGGAGGGGAGTGGTGGGAGGGAGGGGGGGGATGGGGAGGGAGGGAGGGAGGGAGGGGGGTAAGAGGGGTTGAGGGGGATGGAGTGGGGGGAGGTGAGGGGAGGGGGAGTGGAGGGGGCTAGTGAGGGGGGAGGGGGAGGGGGAGGGAATGGGGGAGTGAAGGGAGGAGGAGGGGGGAGCGAGGGATGGAGGGGGCAGAGGGGAGTGGGGGAGGAGAGGGTGCTGCACCAATGCAGGAGAGGTTTGTGCCCAACGGGTCCACATGGTCTCGTCGATTACTAAAACTCTCATCTTGTATGTATGTATGTGAGTTCCCGAAATACTGCCAAAACGGTACACGATAGCGCAACAATTTTAGGCCCACCTTACTCACCATTGCCCTGCGGTGTGCAGTAGCAAGTTTTGTTCAAATTGTTGCACTATTTTAATAGTTATTCACTTTATAAACTTTATGTAGGTTAATTGGCTGGGTAAATGTAAAAATTGTCCCTAGTGGGTGTAGGATAGTGTTAATGTACGGGGATCGCTGGGCGGCACGGGCTTGGAGGGCCTAAAAGGCCTATTTCCGGCTGTATATATATGATATGATATGATATACTAAGAATGGGCCCGGCAGACGCGCCTGCGCAGTTGGGGCCTGTTGATGTAATACTTATGTGTTCATCTTGCTTCACAACGGTAAGATGGCCACCGGATCCGCTCGTGCGCAGTTCTGGGAGGGTTGCCGGGGAGGACCGGCGCCCATCTCGGTGTGCCCCTTGCCTGAACTTGCTCCTGTGGTGCAGCACAGCGTCAGAGAGAAAAGAAGATGGCCGCCGGCAGGTCGAACATGCGGCTGCTCTCCTGCTGCTGGCCGCCACGATGGCCGCCCGGGGCCGGAGTGAGTAGCTCCCTCTCCCCTTTCCTCTCCCCCCTTGCCTGCCCCCGGCCCCGGGGGAGACTCCCCGGCCGGCAACGTGCCCACGGGTCGTCAGTTGGGGGAGGGTTGCAGGGCCCGCAGGAGAGGTTTGGACCCAACAGGTCCATGGGTCGTCTAGTAATTTTTAAAGATGATGTCCTTTCATCAGAAGTTGGCAGGTACATACCAAGTGGATCCAACTTGTAACAACTCGACTCTGAGTCATTTGGGGTGTGATCCCACCCAACCCTGCCCCTACTTCACCTCTACTGGGAAGAAGTGCACAAAAATCGAGGCTAGTGCTCCAATCTACGTTGGCACTACTGAGTATTGGAGGGCAGGCAAATGTTTTTCAGTAAACTGAGGTTTCATCTACTCTCTTAGCTAAGTACAAATAATCCCATCACATTGTTCTGAAGAAGACCAAGTGATCCCTGCCCATTTAAGAGACTTTTATTTCGGCAGTGAGACACAACATTTTGGAGTAACTCAGTGGGACAAGCAGCATCTCTGGAGAGAAGGAATGTGTGATGTTTCGGGTCGAGACCCTTCTTCAGAAGGATATGCAGGGAATGGAGGGCTATGTGTGCAGGTAGCGGAGATTAGTTTAGCCTGGAATCATGTTCGGTACAGACATTATTGGGCAAAGACTTTGTTCCTGTGCAAAAAAAATACAAAATGCTGAAATGACTCAGCGGGTCAGGCAGCATCTCTGGAGAACATGGATAGGAGGCATTTCGGGCTGGGCCCCAGTTCTGTGCTGTGCTGTACTTTTCGTGCTATGTTCTATGTCTGGCACAATATTTGCCTCTCACACAACGTCACAAAACTGGATTATCTGATTGTGGATTATCGTGCGGTAGAAACTCTACTTGTCTGGATAAGTGCAGTGTCAAAAACCCTCTTGAAGCTTGACATCATCCATGAGTCCATGACAAAGCACTAAGTTCCCCTCTAAGTCATGCAACCATCCTGACATGGAAATATATAACCTGCCCTTCATTTTGCTGAGTCTGAATCCTGGAACTACCTGCCCAACATCACTGTGGGGGGAACCTTCACCAGAAAGATTGCAAAAGTTCAAGAAGGCAGCACACTAGTATCTTCTCAACAGCAATTAGGGTTGCACAAAATGCTGACCTTTCCAATGGCACTCAGATCCGGAAAAATAAATTTAAAGGCACTTCTTGTGACCAAAGTTCGTGAGCTTGGTTGAAGGATGAATATTGACCAGGAAGAATTTCTTCGTCTTACGTCAAAGTAAGGCTGTGCCCGCCTGAGACGACATTTCATTTCAAGGGCCTTTGGAGCGGCACAGTGGCGCAGCGGTAGATTTGCTGTCTTACAGCGCCAGAGACCCAGGTTTGATCCTGACTACGGGTGCTGTCTGTACATAGTTTGTATGTTCCCCATGTGACCGTGTTGGTTTTCTCCGGGTGCTCCGGTTTCCTCCAACATCTCCAAAGACCTGCACGTTTGTAGGTTAATTGGCTTCGGTAAAATTGTTAAATTGTCCCTAGTGTGTAGGGCAGCGCTGGTATGCGGGGTGATAGCCGGTCGGTGGGCCGACACGCCTGATTCCGTGCTGTATCTCTAAAGTCTAATGACCTTTGGAAATGGACTCCCTTTAATATGGCAGAAAATCTCGACATTAACCTTGAAATCTGAGAAAACTGACGGAGGAACATAACCCACAAATACAAACAAATTGCTGTTTGCCTCATTCCTCATCAGTTTCATAAGATAGTTTCAAAAGGGCGCCTTTGTTAACCTCGCTGTGAACAGCGGGTCGATTACTGTGAATACCTGTTCAGCAGTCAGGCACGGATTTACTCAGGGGCATTTCTGAGAACAAATCTTTTCTTTCTTGAGTCAAAGTAAATACGAGTGCACTACTGTTAAAATATGCTAATGGCCTGAGCCGATAATTTTGTTTTTCATTGATGAGCTTAAAGCCTCTGCCTGATTTATTGCCTCGTTTGCATATCCTGTCTCAGTTCCACTTGGTGGATATTTTGATTGTGTATCATAGCTGTCGCACTTTGCCTGTTGGCTCATTCGTCGGGAAATTGAATGTGCCAGCAACCTGATGCTTCGCCGATTCAAGATTTCTTACAATATCCTGGTATATCCAGTTTCTTTTTTATAACGCCCTTGGCAGCATTAATTTCAGGTTGCAAGCTCTAGAATTCACTTAAACCTCTTTGTCTCGCTCCTTCCCACTCCTTTGAAGACAATCCTTCGGTCTCCTGCCCTAATATTTCCTCAAAAAACAACATGGTGCAGTTGCCTGCCCTACAGAGTTACTCCAGCACTTTGTGTCCTTTTTTTTTGTTGCAAACCGGCACCTGCAGTTCATTATAATCTCCTAACATCTATTATCTCCGCATGTGGCTCGGTGTCAGTTTTTGTTCAATGATGGTTCTGTGAACAATCGTGGGACAGTTAATTGCCAACTGTGGTATAGGTAGGTGTACGTTGTTATTATAAATGTTAGTCAGATCCCTGAGAGGTGGATTATTAATTCCTGGCCCTTGGCAGTGGGAATCAGCAGACTACCTCACTGGGTGGTAGTCGGGGAGAAGTGCTATGATTGTACTTGATCCTGTTTCCACCCTGTCGACACGCCTATCCAGCAGGATGCTCTGGGTGAGGAACAGTGAGCCTTGGCCCGGAAGCTTGCAAGACACTTGAGAAAGATTTTCTTTCTTTGTACGCAGCGCTGTTTGACTTTTCAGCAATGCGCTTTGGAACGGGCAAGTCAGAAGGGCAGTGGCAGTCATAATGTAACTGCGTTCAAACTGGCCAGGATCCCTCCACTCCACTGATCATAGTTTGTGTGAGAACAGGTACGGATCTACCTGGCCGAGGAACACGCTGAACCATCAGGAAATGCCAAAACAAATACCTTTGAGCAGTCACACTGCTGTAGAAACATTGAAACAAAAGAAACGTCCCATAACCAAATACAAAATTAGAAACAGCATTCAGGTCCTGCACTTTGGATATTGACAATCAATATTAAGAAAGGACATTCATTTTGACAGGGGTTTTACATTCTCCTGAATACGCAAAGTGCTTTGCAACTATTTAAATACTAGCTATAATTTAGACATACTATAGCAAGACTGGCTAAAAGCAAAGTTGACTCGAATCCAAACTCTAAAACTTGAATTCAATTTTAATCCAAACTCAAAGTCTGAAGAAGGGTCCCAACCTGATAATTCACCCATCCTTTTTCCCCAGAGATGTTGCCTGACCCACTGAGTTACTCCAGCACTTTGTGTCTATACATAAGTTTATAAGTTGTAGGATCAGAATTAGACCATTTGTCCCATCAAGTCTATTCCACCATTCAATCATGGCTGACACATCTTTCCCTCTCGATTCCATTCTCCTGCCTCCTCCCCATAACCCTTGACACCCTTCCAAATCAAAAACCTATCAATCTCCACCTTAAAAATACCCATTGACTTGGCCTCTACAGCCCTCTGTGGCAATTAATTCCACAGATTCACCACCCACTGACTAAAGAAATTCCTCCTCATCTCCTCTCTAAAGGTAGGTCCTATTATTCTGAGGCTGTGGCCTCTGGTCCTAGACTCTCCCACTAATGTAAACATCCTCTCCACATCCACTATATCCAGGCCTTTCTCTATTCAGTAAGTTTCAATGAGGTCCCCCCTCATTCTTCTAAACTCCAACGAGGACAGGCCCAGTGCCATCACATGCTCATCATAAGGACGTGCAAGGCCAGAATTGGATTAGTTGTCAAAGGAGTATTCCTCCGTCAGGAAATAGTGGATCACTGGTCCTACTGCTCGTACACCCCAATTTCATGATTTACCCCAGATGATAGCCGTCTCTGCTTCTGGCTGGAGTACCCATCGTTTTGCACAAAATCTTGCATTAATCGGGACCACCAAAGTCAAAATTAATTATCAAAGAACCTCAAGAGGAAAATACCAAAGTGTACATTGTGAGTAAATTGGCCTAGTATTTTACATGTGGGTTTTCATTCCTGTCAAGAATCATAGAGTCATACAGCGGGAAAACAGGGCCTTCATCCCAACTTGCGCACGCTGACCGACCATCTACACTAGGCCCACCTGCCTGCATTTGGCCCACATCCCTCTAAACCTATCCTATCCATGTACCTGTTTAAATGTTTCGCAAACGTTGTGATAGTACCTGCCTCACTGGACAATAGTGGAGTGTCATGGCGAATATTTATATTGGTATACACAAGGTACTACAAATTGTGCAAGACAAGCTAAGATTACTGTTTCTCTGTCCTTTATTTCCTTCGTGTTTCAAAAGATATACCATTGATTGGAATCTATCAAGTTGCTTCTACAATTACACGATTAAGTGCTCAAAGTAAAGTAATTGTTAAAATGATACTCAACTTAATTTGAACAGAACAGCAAGGGCCCCAATAGTTAATATAGTTCATTGATATTTAATTACCACGCTACAAATTTTGGTGTCATCGGCAAATGTACTAACTATGTTAACTACGTTGTAATTCAAATCAGATTTAAACCAGAAGGGTATTCCTCCTCATCTCCTGATTGGGGTGTGTAAAGAGTTTGTCTCCTTCTAACCCGCCAGTAATACTGGAAGAAGATGCATTCCTTCCACCCCTTGTTGCCTGTCGTCATTCAGCACCCAAGTTATCAAGGCCCAGGAAAGTTGGCTGTGTTGACCAACTTTAAAGCTGGGACAAGAAAAGAATAAGAGATAAAACGCCTGACCAAAATATCAAATCAATTGACCCAGCTCCAGAGAGCCTATTCTCTAGTTGTTAAGATCTGAACACCATGCCTGAATCCACAGTACACTCGAGATTTTACCACTATATCCAGGTAGATGCCCAACTACAATTAGTAGTACAATTAACAATTGTGTCCAAATTCTTGATTAGTACAGGTGTCAGAGGTTATGGGAAGAAGGCAGGCGAATGGGGTTTCGAGGGAGAGATAGATCAGCCATGATTGAATGGCGGAATAGACGATGGGTCGAATGGCCTAATTCTACTCCTATCCCTTATGACAATATTGATCTGGTAATGTACTGATTGAATGGACATCTTTCAGATGAGACATCAGTCAGCGGCCAACCTTATTCTGACAGGTGAGCATGAAAGGACCTCCTGGTGCCATTGGGGAGAAGGATGGAGAATTTTCCTTGATGCTCTAGCCGATATTTGCTACAGGTCGTGAGAGATACATTATCTTCTACAATATCACTTTGCTTTTTGTGTACATGCTTGTTGTGAACAGACAAACTGCCAGAAATTGCCACGTGACAACTTCATATCCAGAGGGAAATTGAAGTTGTTGCCAATAATTATCTCACTTTAATGCTCACAAGCAAATTCATACAGTTTGGTGATTACTCGATTTATTGCTATTTCATTTGAGTGAATTATTTGACAGGTACAGGTATGTAGGTTAATTGGCTGGGTAAATGTAAAAATTGTCCCTAGTGGGTGTGGGATAGTGTTAGTGTACGGGGATCGCTGGGCGGCACGGACTTGGTGGGCCGAAAAGGCCTGTTTCCTGCTGTATATATATGATATGATATGATATGACTAAGTGATAGTTTTAGGACATTTGTCTTATTAACTACCTACAGATGCTGAATGATCATATCAGTAAGATGAAGGTTTACAGTGGATTCACTGAGGTAGCACTTTCTCTCTTTCCTCTCTAAGAAATCAGTTGGTTGAGTTGCTGCCTCACAGCGCCAGAGATTCGGGTAAGACCCTGACTTCGGGTGGAGTTTTGCATGTACTCCCTGGATGGGTGATTGATGGTCGACATGGACTCGGTGGGCCGAAGGCCCTGTTTCCATTCTGTATCTCTAAACTAAACTAAACTCAACTTGATAATACTTTTAGTTTAGTGTAGCTTATTGTCACATGTGAAAAGTTTTTTGTTTTTCGTTGCTAACCAGTCACTTTGTTGCTTGTCATGTGTAATATCAGTTATCGTGCAATAACTAAATTTTATTCGCTTATGTATCTATACGCTGTAAATGGCTTGTTTCTAATCATGTATTATCTTTCCGCTGACTGGTTAACACGCAACAAAAGCTTTTCACTGTACCTTGGTACACATGACAATAAACTAAACTGAACAGAACTGAGCTGGCTGCTTGTGTAGGAAGGAACTGCAGATGCTGCATTAAACCGTAGACACAAAATGCTGGTGTCACTCAGCGGGACAGGCAGCATCTCTGGAGAGAAGGAATGGGTGACGTTTCAGGTCGAGACCCTTCTGCTTGTGTATGTGCTTGTTGTGAACAAATTGACTGTCCCAGTTCCCACATAGATCCTTCAAAATAATGTCTGACTTAACCTCTACAAGAGCAATATTTGTATTTATTTTGTAATGCATACTTCTGGCAAATTAAAGATGATTTTGTGCTCTGCACTAAGGAGCTAGAATGAAGTTCATTTCACCATGGGGCTTTCAACAAGTTGGGAGGTGCACAAAGACACTAAGCTGTCTAGATCGCTGACCGATCCTTCATAAGGCATCAATCTTGGATTTAATTGCGAATAGATCTTTGTCTTTCACATGAGAGGGAAGAAGTGGATCAACAAGTCTGCCAGAAATTGCCGTGTGCCAACTTCATATCCAGAGGGTAATTGAAGTTGATGCAAATAATGATCTCAGTTTAATGCTCCCAAACAAATTCATACAATTTGGCAATTATTCTATTCATTGCCTTTTCATTGGAGTAAATTATTTGAGACTAAGTGATAGTTCTTAGTCATTTGGCCCATTAACCACAGACAGGTGCTGAATGATCATGTCAGTAAGATGCACATTTACAGTGAATTCACTGAGGTAGCACTTTCTTTCTTTCCTCTATCTAGAGAAATCAGCCGGTAAAGCTGCTGCCTCACAGCGCCAGAGATCCGGGTTCGATCCTGACCTCGGGTTCTCCCTGTGTGGCGTTTGCATGTATTCTCTGTGACCATGTGGGTTTCCTCCGGGCACTCCGGTCTCCTTCCAGATCCCAAATAGATGCGGGATTTAGGTTAATTGGCCTCCGTAAATAGCCCTGGGAGTGTAGGGAGCGGACGAGAAAGTGAGAAAACATAGAAGCAGTGTGCACGGGTGATTGATGTTCGACATGGACTCGGTGGGCCGAAGGGCCTGTTTCCATGCTGTATCTCTAATCTAAACTTAACTTGATAATATTTTTTGTTGATTTTAGTTTATTGCCATGTGTACCGAGTGACCGTGAGTGGCATTTTGTTTTCTGTTGCGTAACAACTAGTCACTTTGCTGCTTGTTCACTTGTGCAATCTCACCTTGCTGCTCGTGTATGTGCTTGTTGTGAACACATTGGTTGCCACAGTTCCTACATTGAACCACCAAAATAATGCCGTAATGCTTGACTTAACCTCTATGTGCAATAATTTCATTATTTCACTGATGCATGGCTGTGACAAATTAAAGATGATTTTGTGCCCTGCACTAAGGAGCTAGAATAAAGTTCATTTCACCACGGGCTTTACAACCAGTAGAGAGGTGAAAAAAGACCCTGAGCTGCCTGGATCACTGTGTGACCCAGACCCATCTTTGATAAGGCATCAACATGAGATTTAAATGAAAATAAATCTTTCACACGAGGGCGGAGAAATGGATCAGCAAGTCTACCACAAATTGCTACGTTACAACTTCATATCCAGAGGGAAATTGAAGTTGATGCAAATAATGTTCACCAGCAACTACATTCAATTTGGTAATTATTCTATTCATTACCTTTTCATTTGAGTGAATCATTTGAAACTAAGTGGTCATTTAGCCCATTAACCACATACAGGTGCTGAATGATCGTAGCAGTAAGATGCACATTTACAATGGATTCACGGAGGTAGCACTTTCTCTGTCTAAGAAATCAGCTGGTAGAGATGCTGCCACGCAGCACCAGGGATCCGTGTTCGATCCTGACCTCAGGTGCTCCCTGTGCGGCGTTTTGCACATATTCCCTGTGACCATGTGGGTTTCCTCCGGGTACTCTGGCTTCCTCCCAGATCCAAGACAAGCGGGGTTGTAGGTCAATTGGCCTCTGTAAATTGCTCCTAGTGTGCAGGGAGTGGACTAGAAAGTGAGATAACGCAGAGCTAGTGTGAACTGATGGTCGGTGGATTCGGTGGGCTGAAGGACCTGTCTCCATGCAGTATCTGTGAACTAAATTAAACTAAGTCGGATGGTATTTTTGCCAAATCAAACAAGATCGCTTTCTAAGGGCCGTTAGACCAGCCTAAACAAAAGAGGTCTGAATCACTTATGGTCAACTAGGGACAAAGTGCAACCTCATTGGTGTGGAGGGGGAATGAAGACTCTGTGGTCTATTGTATTCAGATGAGGAGGGGCGGGATGGAAGGCAATTGAGTTAGAAAATCTAGTTCAACTGTACGTTAAAAAAATACACAACAGCGTTAGTTCAATCCGCTGCCAATAAATTTGCCTTTAAGCTCAAGGCCAATGTCCTGGGAACATTGTACAGCTACTTTTTAAATGTACTGTTAAGCCAATTCTTTTCAGCCCTTCCCTCTCAGGGATGTCTGTGCTCTCTGTTGAACTTCTCAGAAAGTAACTTTTTAAAAATGATGGGCTGAGAAGATGAGAGAAATGAACCTGTCCCTCTATGCCTCACTGTTTAAAAGCCTCAACTGCTGATGGGTAGCAACTTTTAATTTCTGGATTTTTTTTTAGTTCAAATTCATTGAATGGTCATATTGAGATTTGAACATGATGCCTGAACATGGTCAGTCTGAAGAAGGGTCTCGACCCGAAACGTCCATTCCTTCTCTCCCGAGATGCTGCCTGACCTGCTGAGTTACTCCAGCATTTTGTGTCTACCTTATATATATATATAATGAACTTTTTTTCATTTATTGTATTGTTTACAGAGTACTTTGTTTACATATTCTGTTGTACTGCTGCAGGTAAGAATTTCATTGTTCTGTCTGGGACATCTGATAATCGGCCACTCTTCACTCTTGTTATCAAAGGATGTACAGTTCAAATCCATAACCCAATAGCTGTGCAGGAAGGAACTCCAGATGCTGGTTTAAACTGAAGATAAACACAAAATGCTGGAGTAACTCAGTGGGTCGGACAGTAACTCTGGATAAAAGGATTAGGTGACGTTTTGGGTCAAGACCCTTCTTTCAGACCAATAGCTGTTATGATTCTTTACCATAAAGCTAATAGTACACCTGAGATGGGAGTATAAAATCAAGGTTGATCATCCCATTGCAAGAACTTCCCTCGCTTAAATTTACTGCCCTGATTCCTAGCTCCAACAATGGTGACAAATGAACTTTATTAACAAGGAAGGGATTTAGAGATCAAGAGGTTGGGAAAGATGCTATATAAATGCAAAAAAAAAGTTTTTTTCTGGGAAATTTTAACATGGCATTTATGTTTTGATTGCCAATGGTTGCACCCAGAAATAATTGGGGGCTTCAAAATCCGACCCACTTGAAGAAATAGGAATTTAATAAAGATGTCCCAAAATCTTTACATGTGGATATTCCTTTGCACATTGAGTGGGGATAATATGGAGTCATTTGATGAGAAGTAATTATTTTATGTACATGTAGGTAAACAGTCAGCATCTATTTTGGAACTAGTTATGCAACTTCTGAGATTGGTAACCATGCTTAAGAATGACAGGAGAAGATGTGAATCAGAGGAACTGCCTGAGACCATTCACTGATGTCGTAAAGAGGAATTAACATTAGATTTTAGATTTAGATTTAGAGATACAGCGCAGAAACAGGCCCTTCGGCCCACCGGGTCCACGCCGCCCAGCGATCCCCGCACACTAACACTATCCTACACCCACTAGGGACATTTTTTACATTTGCCCAGCCAATTAACCTACATACCAGTACGTCTTTGGAGTGTGGGAGGAAACCAAAGATCTCGGAGAAAACCCACGCAGGTCACGGGGAGAACGCACAAACTCCGTACAGACGGCGCCCGTAGTCAGGATCGAACCTGAGTCTCCGGCGCTGCATTCGCTGTAAGGCAGCAACTCTACTGCTGCGCCACCGTGCCGCCATTCTGCTGATAATGCTCGAAAGGTATGATGGAAGTCATGAGGATGGGAGAAGGTTTGAATGATCCACCCCTGACTACTTCTTGAAATGCTGTTATTGTGTGGTATTCCATTATTACGATGTTTTTCACCACTTCAGATTGCACTACAATTATTGCAATCTTTTGCTGTTTTACATTCATTATTGTTGTATTTATAATTTCCATGCACTGTTGAATCAAGGAGCATCTTACGAACAAGGAATTTGAACGTCATCCATCCACGCTGTCCAGAGATGCTGGCATACCCGTTGAGTTACTCCAGGACTTTGTGTCGTTTTTTTTGTAAACCACCTGCAGTTCCTGGTGTCTCCAAGGGGAATGGGAAATTGTCTTGTGGACTAGAGAAGGAAAGGAAGTAGCAGAGGCTGCTCGTTAAATGGTTTTAACCTTGGTATTAATGAAGTCCAAGATGCTTCTGGAGGTGAAGATGGACGAGATTAGAAGAATGTCAGCCTGGATTCTGAGCAAAACCCTTTGGAGAATGGAGCACTGGTGTGTTCACTACTAGGGTGACACAATGGCACTGAGGTAAAGTTAATGCCCTACAGCACCAGAGGCCCGGGTTCGATCCTGACTACGGGTGCTGCCTGTACAGAGTTTGTACGTTCTCCCTGTGACCACGTGGGTTTTCTCCAGGTGCTCCGGTTTCCAAAGATGTACAGGTTTGTAGGTTAATTGGCTTCGGTTACATTGTAAAATTGACCCTTGTGTGCAGGATAATGTTAATGTACAGGGTGATCGTTAGTTGGCGAGGACTCGGTGGGCAAAAGGGCCTGTTTCCACGCTATTGTCTAAAGTCTAAAGTAAAGACCAAATTCAGAATGGCATTTAGTCACTGCATTTTTCTGTCTCCAATCCCATAAGGGATTCCCATTGCCTGAGGAATTAATCCCATGAGGTCTACATGAAAGCACAACACATCCCAACTGAAACCACTCACTCTGTGGGCTGAGTGGAAGGAGATTGGGAGACAAAGCAGGAAAACCTAAATCCCAGTTTTTTGGGAGGAAAGCAGAATATCCTGTTTCCTCTTTCCAGCTCCAGATGACAAACCTAATATTCCTCCAATACATCATAAACATTTAGATGACTGCCATCTCTGGTATTGTAAAATAAACTAACTCCCCAGTAGAAAGCCATGAGATACATCTTGAGCAAACATATCAGGTTTAGTTTAGTTCAGCGATACAGCATGGAACAGGCCATTTGTCCCATCGAGTCCACGCCGATCATTGATTACCCATTCATCTAGTTCTACGTCATTTCCATTTTCACATCCACTCTCCGCTCAAGGGGCAATTTACAGAAGCCAATTGACCTACAAACACACATGTCTTTGGGTTGTGGGAGGAAATGGGAGCACCCAGAGGAAACCCACACGGTCACAGAAAGAAAATGCAAAGTCCACACAGTGGACAGGTTCAAACCCAAGTCCGTGGCACTGTGGGGTAGGAGCTCTACCAGCTGTGCCAATGTAGTTGCATGTGAAACTCTGCAATATAATATTTGAATCTCTACTTTGGAAGGACAGGATCGGATAATGCCATGAATCACTAGCTGACAGACACTCCCGCGCCTAACAATAGACAATAGACAATAGGTGCAGGAGTAGGCCATTCAGCCCTTCGAGCCAGCACCGCCATTCAATGCGATCATGGCTGATCACTCTCAATCAGTACCCCGTTCCTGCCTTCTCCCCATACCCCCTCACCAACCTTCAATCTGCTTCACTGAAAATCCACTTGCTTTTCCTCTGGCCTCCCCAGCAGTAACAACAAATGTTAGTTCCTTCAAACCCTCTGCAAGTGCACCTGCCCTGTGAATACTTTTGGTCCCAGGCAAACTGGCAGTCTGCCAAAGGAGGAATTGCAGTGAAAAATATCAGTCTCTCAGCAAGGTCATGAGTTTTGAATCACGCTCTTGGGACCTGAGCACAAATTCTGTGTTGTCCCCCCATTACTGGGGGAGACCTGAAATGGCAGAAGGTGATTTATGCATCTGATCCAATATTGTGCCCAGGCCTCCTTTGTCATCGGAGCCGGGTGCGAAGATCCAAGGCAGCTCGTCCAGCCTCACGTTGGCAAATTTTCTGGTTGCTAATTCAATGCTCTTTGTAAAACCTTTGTTTAGTTTAGTTTAGAGATACAGCGCGGAAACAGGCCCTTCGGCCCACCGAGTCCACACCGACCAGCGATCCCCGCACATTAACGTTATCCTACACAAACTAGGGACAATTTACACATACACCAAGCTAATTAACCTACATACCCATACCTGTACGTCCTTGGAGTGTGGGAGGAAAGTGAAGAACTCGGAGAAAACCCATGCGGTCATAGAGAGAACGTACAAACTCCATACAGACAGCGCCCGTAGTCAGGATCGAACCCGGGTCTCCAGCGCTGCATGCACGGTAAAGCAGCAACTCTACCGCTGCGCCACCATGGCCACCTTTGCTGTTTACTAATCGGTATGTGCATTCTTGAATTGAATAGAATTGAATAAATTTGATTAGCCGAATATGTATACATGCAAGGAATTTGCCTTGGTGCTTTGCTCGCAAGTAACAACACGATATACAGTAGACAATTAAAAATAAAACATTATAATTTAAACATGTGAAGAATGAAATAAAATATCAGATCACAAGGAGGCTACAGACTTTTGGTTGTTGAGTAGAGTTACTGCTC
The DNA here is from genome assembly GCF_053455715.1 of Rhinoraja longicauda. Classification (NCBI taxonomy): domain Eukaryota; kingdom Metazoa; phylum Chordata; class Chondrichthyes; order Rajiformes; family Arhynchobatidae; genus Rhinoraja; species Rhinoraja longicauda. Next base: position 9,737,533 of record NC_135979.1, on the reverse strand, counting down.
GTGGGAAAAAAACTGATTTTATGTCTGGCTGTGGTGGCTTTGACAGTCCGGAGTCGCCTTCCAGAGGGAAGTGCTTCAAAGAGTTTGTGGACAGGGTGTGAGGGGTCAGAGATGATCTTACCTGCTCTCTTCCTGGCCCTTGCAGTGTACAGTTCGTCGATGGGGGGGAAAGATTTGCAGCCAACAACCTTCTCGGTTGATCGAACAATGCGCTGCAGACTCCAGATGTCGTGCTTGGTGGCTGAGCCAAACCAGACCATGATGGAGAAGGTGAGGACGGACTCTATGATGGCAGTATAGAACTGGACCATCATTGCCTGTGGCAGATTGTGTTTTCTCAGCTGCCACAGGGAGTACATCCTCTGTTGGGCCTTTTTGACTGTGGAGTCGATGGTGGCCTCCCATTTCTCTGCATTTTAACAGCGACTGTACTTCAGATGTAGTTCGAATGCAGGGCAGATGGGATTAATTTAATTGGGCATCTTGTTCAGCACAGATAATGTGGGGCAAAGGGCCTGTTCCTGCACTTCACTGTTCCATCTTCTATGTCCTCCATTCATTTAGTTCGGAATGATGCAGCACTCAAGACAGCCCTTGGACCTATCACAGCTACACTTCTGAAAGAGTTGTCCAATTAATTCCAATTCCTTGATTATATTTGATTCTAATTCCGTATTGAAGATTATTACATACACACCAGGATATTTCAGATAACAATTTGCTGCAGAGATTTTTTTTTTTCCTCATCTCACTCCAGGCTCTTTTGCTATTTGTCTGAAAACTTCTGATTGTCCATCTTTCTGTCACCAGAAATTCTCTTTTCATTTGTCAAATTAGTAAATATTTTGAATTCCTACAATAAATCCCCTCTTCCTGTATTCTGTTCTGCAGAATACCATCACCTTGACACATCACCCAGGTGAAGTCTTGCATAGTTCAATACCATGGGGATAAATCATTCCTGCGCACCACAAGGACTTGGCTCCAGCTGTAGACTTAATTCAACTTTCCTGTGGTCCTTGATGCCCAAAGAATCCCGCAAACATTTTTGACAACCTTGCCAAGAGAGGGTAAACATTTTAAACGAGGAGTGCTGAGCAAGCTATTCACACAATGAATGGTGGGTGCCTGGAACGCACTGCCAGGGGTGGTAGTGGAGGTCGATACAATAGCAGCATTTAAGAGGCTTTTAGATAGGTGCACAGATTTGGAGGGAATTGTGGGGGGGGGGGTTTGGATCACGAGCAGGTAGAGGAGATTAGTTTAACCTGGCGTCATGTTTGGCACGGACATTGCGGGCCGAAGGGCCTGTTTCTGTGCTGTCCAGTTCTATGTTCCGTGTTCTACTGTTGACCCTCTGTATTGCCGAATGGCCTACTCCTGCACCTATTGTCTAATATCTGTGCCAAACATGATGCCAATTTAAACTAATTGAACTGTACACGATCCACTTCTCTCCATTCCCAGCACATCCATGTGCCTATCCAAAAGCCTCTTAAATCATATCTGCCTCCACTGCCTCTAGTGGGTTACTGCACTCACCACCATCAGTGTAAAAAAGAAATGCCCCCAACATCTCCATTAAACTATGCCTCTCTCAGCCTAAAGCTATGCCCTCTAGTCCTTGACATATCCACCTTGGGGAAAAGGTTCAGCCCATTTAAGACCCCACGAAGGCCTCTCATACTTTACATACTTCTATCAGGTCTCCCCTCAACCTCCGGCGTTAGTGAAATGTCGACAATTCCTTTCCCCCTCCTCCACAGATGCTGCTTGACCTGCTGAGTTCTTCCAGCAGTTTATTTCTCACTCTGGATTCCAGCATTTGCAGACTTCGTGTGTCTCCAGCACAAAAGAGAAACATTCCTTCAAGTAGAGGGAGAGAAGCCAAGTATAACATCAAATCTACATTAACAAATAAGGAAAGAAAATCGGCCACACCAATTGTTTCCTCTGCAGCATTTGACTCTCAGACCAAGACATGCAAACAATATGGTGGAATAGTTTTGTGTTTCTTGATTGCAAACAGTTTGATTAATGCAAATATCCAAAGTCTACCTTAATTAATGTGGTGGGATCTGAGACAGGTAGTTTCTAAAGAAACCTGCTGATGCCAGAGAAATGGTGCAATAAAACATTGAAGGAATTGGTGGACATGTGGAAGAATCACTTTAATCTACAGCAAAGTGAGATTGTGGCTTAACTTTGTTTAACTTTGATTTATGATTAAGAAGAGTTGAAAATCACGGCGTCTAAGCCTGTAGCTGAATTGAGGAAGTTAGTGAGAGCTGGTAATTACCCTAATGCACTCTTTCAGATGCTAAGGAATCAGCCAGTGATTAGAATGAAAGAGGACCAGATTCAAAGGCATCTGCTGTCGTTTTGTGCGTCTGACTTTTGAGATCACACTGAAGATTGTCCGAACGGTGAACCGGTAAGTGAAAGCAAGAAGGAACTGCAAATGAGGCTGTCATTTAACATACAACAGCATACAAGATGCACAGGCAACAAGCACTATGTTCCCAAGCTAATGGAACATCATGTTAAAACAGTAAGTAAAGGCTGCCCCACCGTGAGGACGAGTTTCGAGTTTCGTTTATTATCACGTGTACCGAGGTACAGTGAAAAGCTTTTGGTGCATGCTAACCAGTCAGCGGAAAGACAATACACCATTATAATCGAGCCATCCACAGTGTACAGATACATGATAAAGGGAATAACGTGAATAATGTTTAATGCAAGATTAAGCAATGGTTCTTTATTGACACATATGCACAGCACAGTGAAATTCTTCTGCACATCACACAGAAGTCCTGTAAATTCCGATCAAAGATAGTCTCCAATTAGGCAGATAGTAGCTCAGGGCTGCTCTCTGCATGTTGGTAGGATGGTTCAGTTGCCCGATAAGTCAAATATATGCTATCTGAATGCTTACTCAGGCACTACAGGTTTCACATATATAGCTAAAGAGCCAATTGTCAGAGCTTGTAAGAAGTATAAAGTTGAGACAAATGAAATGAAAGTAAGAAATTAAAGGAAGGCACTCAAAATTTTCAAAGTTTCCACATGAAGGAAGTTTTTTTCCCCACAAAATTCTGGAGTAACTCAGCAGGTCAGGCAGCATCTCAGGAAAGAAGGAATGGGTGACGTTTCGGGTCGAGACCCTTCTTCAGACATGAACTTTAGCAACATGAAGGAAGTTAGTTGGTTCAGTTAGTTAGTTGATTTTTTTAATCGTCACGTGCGCCAAGGTACAGTGAGAAGTTCTTTGGTGTGTGCAATCCAGTCAGCGGAGACACAATACATGATCACAATCGAGCAGGTGGTGATTGATGCAAAGGGAGTGCTCAGAATGTTTCATTGAAAAGGGTCGAACTTAATGAAAATAGAACCACTGGTTGCTTTTTTTTTAGATTTTAGATTTAGATTATAGATTGTTGTCATAACAGCACTTAACAAACACTTAGACAGGTACATGGATAGGAAAGGTTCAGATGGAAACGGGCAAGATGCAGGCAAATGGCACTAGGCATTGGGCATCTTAATTGAAATGGACGAGTTGGGCCGAAGGGCCTGTTTCCGTGCTCTGTGACTCCATGACTCTAACCTTGACTTGAGATATGACATTAACACTGGATGCAGCGTTACACTAACGAACCAGGCTAAATATACAGCTGGGTAGTCAAAAACTAAACATTTGAACTTAAAATGACACAGGTAAATCTGAAAGCTATGCAGAGGAAAGCTTTGCAGTAGTTGGTGGCTCTGATGTAAAAGTGAAATATCAAACAGATTGAAACATTATCACGTACCGGTGCAGGATCTGGAACAAACCTGCTGGGAAGAGGGTGGTCAAACGAGGTCTGGAGAACGCTATCACGTGAAGATGGGTGAGACTGGAGAATCACAGGAGGTGGTCGGGTGAGGTGAAGTTTTCCGAGGTGAATTGGACATAAAAGACAAAAATCATGCTGATTGTAGTTCTTCAAGCCAAGGGCAATGAAACCAGAGTGAAGGGCAGAAATTGAGAAGTTGTACAGTGGGAAAATAATTGAGCTTTAAATGGGCACCACTCATTGATCCATTGTGTATTGAGGTACAATAGATCTATCAGGATTTGTGGAAGATGCTGTGAAGCTGGAGAGGGTGCAGAGAAGATTTTTTTATGAGGATGCTGCCTGGACTCGAGGGCCTGAGCTACAGGAAGAGGTTGAGCAGGCTAGGACTCTTATTCCTTGCAGCACAGGAGGATGAGGGGTGATCTCATGGAGGTGTACAAAATCATGAGAGGAATACATTGGGCATTGACGCACTGAGTCAATTGCCCGGAGTTGGGGAATCGAGAACCAGAGAAAATAGGTTTAAGGTGAGGGGGGGGAAGATTCAATAGGAATCTGACAGGTAACTTTTTCATACACAGGGCGGTGGGTGTATGGAACGAGCTGCCGGAGGAGGTAGTTAAGGCAGGTACTACCACAACATTTAAGAAACATTTAGACATGTACATGTATGGGACAGGTTTGGAGGGATATGGGCCAGGCAGTTGGGACTAGTGTAGATGGGACATGTTGTTCAGTGCGGGCAGGTCGTGCCAAGTGGCCTGTTTCCACACTGTATGACTATGAGCACAAGCTAACCGAATTGAGTATCTTCTCTGCAGGGGTAGCACCTGGAATAGGTTTATTCAGGAGGCAGCAGTTGACGAAGCTAAATATGAGTCATAGAGATCAACAAGCAATTTAAGACAACCTGCTTCAAAGTTTTTTGAATGACAGGACACATTTCTTTTCTTCTATTATTCTTTGGCGTTTCACATGTAACCGCTCCTGTTTCGGGAGCTACAGAAGATTTGCTGCAGGGCATCCCAGGGTAGATGTACAAATACAAGGCACAAACCAGCTGGAGAATCTGCAAGAAGTGTTGTGCAGGCTAGAAAAGACAGGGCAGCGTGAGGCAGAGATAGGGTAGACAGTCAGAACCTTTTTCCCAGGATGGAAAAAAAAATCAAATACTAGAGGGTTTGGCTTTAAGGTGAGAGGGGCAAAGTTTAAAGAAGGGAGGGCAGTTTTCTTTACCCAGAGGGCAGTGCACACCTGGAACAGTCTGCTAGGGGTGGTGGTGGAGGCAGGGTGTGGATAGGTATATGGATATGCATGAAATGGAGGGATATGGATTATGTGCTGGTAGATGTGGACCAAAGGGCCTGTACTATTTCTCTGTACTATTTACTCTTTCTATGTACTGTTCTATGTTCCTTGTTGAGGAGAAGAAAGTCAATTTAATTGCAGTATGTAATCTCTCTCTCTCTCGAATATCTCTCTCTCTCGCTCATACTCTCTCTCTCTCCGTCTCTCTCTCTCTATCATACTCTCTCTCTCTCTCATTCTCTCTCTCTCATTCTCTCTCTCTCGTTCTCTCTCTCATTCTCTCTCTCATTCTCTCTCTCTCTCATTCTCTCTCTCTCATACTCTTTTTTTTCTTTCTTTTTTTTTCCTTTTCAAAGACTTTATTCAGCACAAACACATGATACATCACATCAAAACCACATTCAGAGGTTACAAAACATCAAGTAATCATTATAATACAATGTTGCCTTCATTATTTACAATGCCCTCAACCCCCCGCGGTGACCAGCGCCCACGGAAGGCCACCAGAGTCCCTGTGATCACCGCGTGTTCCCTCTCTAGGGTCACGCGCGCACGGACGTAGGCCCGGAAGAGGGGAAGGCAGCCAACTCTGGCAAGACCATCGACCGCCCGCTGCCTGGACCCGCGAATGGCCATCTTGGCCAGGCCCAAGAGCAAACCGACAGGGAGGTCCCACCCCCCCGAAAGACCCTCCCCACCCCCTGCCTTGTGTCCAAACACTAGAATCGTAGGACTAAAGTGTAACCAAAACTTGAGGAACAACCCCTTCAGATATTGGTACAGGGGCAGTAACCTCTCACACTCCATATAGACGTGGAACACGGTCTCTTCCTCACCGCAGAAAATACAGGCGGTCAACGAGCCCGTGAACCGACTCAACAGTTTATTACATGCCACCGCTCTGTGCAACACTCTCCACCCCAGGTCCCCGATGTAAAGGGGAACGACTCCCTTGTAGAGAGACCCCCACTGAGGACCGTCCCCGCCTTCAGGTGGTAACACAGACCGCCAAGATGTGTCAGGACGGTAGACGAAGACAAGGAGGTGCAGAATGTGCAGGAGCATTCTGTACAGTGTGCGTTTTTTCGCATCACGAAACAGCACGCTGGGCATCCCGGAAAGGCGGCTCAAGTTGTGCGGAGCCGGCGCCCGAGAAAAATCCCGGAGCCTAGGCCCGATGAGCAAATCTGACGGAGCGGGGGTAAGCTCAGTCAGAACCACTCTAGGCGCACGCCTCTCCTCGACACCCGCCATGACAGGGTGAGGACCGGCCACTCCCGCAGCCACGACGTCCCCCTCCCCTTGTGGAGCAACATGTCGGCTGAAAACAACCAAATTCCTCACTCTAAGCACGTCCCGATAGAAACTAGGCAGACCCCGTAAGGCGGGTAAACTGATGCCCGCCACCGGGAGCCGCTAAACCCCCCGTAGGCAACAACCCCGACGGAGAAAATACGTGGCCAGAGCGTGCCACCTGGGGGGGTTCTCCGTATACATGTACCTCCGTAGAGTCCTGAGACGGAGAGCCGCCACCTGGGTACGCACGCATACCAAGGACTGGCCGCCCTCCTCTAACGGGAGACTCAGGACCGCTGCAGAAACCCAATGCTTCCTATTTCCCCAGAAGAAGTCCACCAGCTTCTTCTGTAAAGTAGTTACAAAAATGGAGGGCGGGACAAGAGTAGCCAGCCGGTACCACAACATGGAGGCCACCAGCTGGTTTATGACCAGCACCCTCCCCTGAAAAGAAAGGACTCCAAGCAGGCCTGACCAGTGTCCCAGCCGGGCGACGACTTTCATCTCCAGCTCCTGCCAGTTCGCCGGCCAAGCATCCTCAGTGGGACTCAGGTACACCCCCAGATAGAGGAGGTGCGTGGTGCTCCACGCATACAACGCCATCTCCTCCGGCAGGGAGTCTACCTGCCACTGACCCACTAATAGTCCAGAACATTTACTCCAGTTAATCCTGGCAGATGATGCAGCCGAGAAAATCTTCTGGCAGTCGCGCATCCTCCGCTGGTCACCAGGGTCAGTGAACGTAAGGAGCACATCATCGGCATAGGCCGAAAGAACCACCTCCATCCCCAGACCTGGTAGAGCCAGGCCTGTCAGCCTCCTCCGAAGAAGACACAGGAATGGCTCCACACAGACCGAGTACAACTGACCAGACATGGGGCACCCCTGACGAACCCCCCTCCCAAAATGAATGGGAGCCAACAACACACCATTAACCTTCACAAGACACTCCACTGCAGCGTACAAGAGCCGGACCCCGGCTACAAAATGCGGTCCAAATCCGAACGCTTGCAGCGTCCCGAAGAGGTAGTCGTGATCTACCCTGTCAAAAGCCTTCTCCTGATCAAGAGACAGAAAGGCAGCTGACTGACCAGTGCCCTGAGATAGATGAATCAGGTCCCTAACCAGGTGGATGTTATCCTGAATGGACCGACCAGGGACTGTATAGGACTGGTCAGGGTGAATCAGTTGAGACAGCACAGAGCCCAGGCGATTTGCCATCGCCCGTGCAAAGACTTTGTACTCTGTACAGAGGAGAGAGACCGGGCGCCAGTTCTTCAACAGGCGGAGTTCGCCCTTCTTGGGCAGCAGGACAACGACTGCCCTGAGCCACGAGAGGGGCATCTCCCCGGTCGCCAGGCTCTCCCCCAGAACCTTCATGTAATCATCCCCCAGGACATCCCAGAAGGCTCTAACAAATTCTACCGTCAACCGATCCAGCCCAGGGGACTTGCCCCTCCTGAGCTGGTGCAGGGCACGTGTCAACTCCTCCAATGATAAGGAGTCATCCAGAAGATCGGACACTTCCCTATCTACAGTCGGTAGACCCTTCCACAGGACCCGCTGAGCCTCCCCGCTGCAACCATCTGCGGAGAACAGGGTCCCATAAAAGGACCGGACTAAAGCACTGATCCTCTCTGGATCTGTGACAAAGGAGCCATCGTCCGCGAGCAGCTCTACGAGCTGTTTGCAGGCTCCCCGCCCTTTCTCCAGAGAGAGAAAGAAAGGTGACACTCGGTCCAAATCGTGCAGCATTTGGACCCACGACCTCACGTAAGCACCTCGGGACCGCTCAAGCAGCAGGTTCCTCAAGGCTTCCTTCTTCCCCTGAAACTCTCCCCATTCACAGGAGTCCTCACCAATCCGACCCAGGCCAGACTCCGCCTCTAATAGCTCCCTCTCGAGCCTCTCAACCGCTGAGTCCCGCCTACCGGTCGACCCCCACGTATATTCCTTACAAAAGAGACGGATGTGAGCTTTCCTCACATCCCACCACTGCCTAAGGGAAGAAAAGCTCCCCTGCCTCCCTCTCCACTTCACCCAACCCCGTCTGAATGACTCCCGGAAACACCGATCCTCCAGCAGCCTGTTATTGTAATGCCAGTAAGCAGACCCAGCCCGTGTGCGCCCCAGATTGAAGTCCACACGCACCAGACAGTGGTCCGAGCATGGCACCAACTGCATTGAGGCCGCTGAGACACGGGAGACAAACGCACCGGAGATGTACATACGATCAATGCGGGAACCGCCCCCCTCAGACCTCTGCGAGAAAGCGTTTGAGTCAGGGTGGAGGTTCCGCCATGCATCCACTAGCTCAAAGGAATCAATCAAGCCTCTCAGTTTCTTTGTTACAGCAGGGGCACACTGAGTACCAGAACGATCTCGCACCTCAAGTGTGCAGTTGAAATCTCCCCCCAGAAAGACACACTCTCCACTTTCAATAGTGCTCAACAGAGCAGTCACCTCCTGAAGTAGGCAGGCCTGCATCGTGCCGCTGCTGGGGGCATACACGTTGACAAAATGCAATGGCATGCCATCCAGGCTCACAGCCAGATAGAGCAAACGACCTGGCACCACTTCCTGCACCTTCAGGATCTCTGGCTGAAAAGTTGGGGCCAACAGAAAAGCCACCCCACTCGAATTTGTGCTGAGGTGGCTCATGTAAACCCCCCCTTCCCACTCCAGTCGCCAGGTGGGTTCGTCACTGACAACAGTGTGCGTCTCTTGCAGAAAGCACACTGCATATTTCCCGTCTCTAAGGACTGATAAGTGCTGAAATCTACGAAAGCTCGCTCTACTACCATTTAAATTTAATGTGGCTACTGTGAATGTGCAAACACATTAGAATATGTTTCCTCACATTCCTCGTGGACACAGAAACTTTCCCCCTGAGGAAACTTAAGAAATCCCCAAGCTGAAGCCTCACAGACGCAGGAAGATCACTACCCTTGCTGCCAAGGATACTATCAAGATCCTTAATAAATCCTGGCAGATCTGCCCACCGCCTCTGTGCCGCATCAACTTTAGTCTTGGGAGCCCTAGTTGTTTTTAGAAAGTCCTGAATCTCACAGATAAAGGCTGCGCTAGACACAGCCCTGGAGTCCGGGCACTCCGCCAACCCACTCACACTTGGAGCAGCAGCCTCCTCTGCACATCGCTCAAGGCCAATGTCAGAGTTCGTGGGACTACAACTTGCTGAGAGCTCACTCACCCCACTGCACAGGCCGAGCCCATCACTCTCCCCCTCCTCCGGCATGACACCACCCCCAGGATCAATGCCGAGGGAGGGTCCCGATACCTCTGACAGCAACAAGCTGTCCGGTGAAAGGCCAGGCTCCTGCACTGTCCCATCACCCCCCACGTCTGGGCCTGGGGAAGAAAAAACAAGAGGCACCCCCAGGGTCCCGGGTACGCAGGCACCCACAAGATCCAAAGGAGGGTCACAACCCATAACCGCCCCGCCCCCCCACAGCACCCAGAGTTTCCGCACCACTGGCAGCACCCAGAGAGTCTCCACCCTCCACCACCTCACCAACACCCACTGAAAGAGCTGGTGTTTTTGGAGTCTCCCCTACTACCTCAACCGGTGAGGCATCACACCCCACATCACCTCCACTGGCTCTAATAAGGAGCACAGAGTGGAACATTTGATCTCCCGATCCTCCCCCCTCAGGCTGACTCTGCTCATCCCCCATCCCAGGGGACACATTTCCAGGGGAGCCAGTCCCATCAACTGGCGTGCCAACACCCTCAGAAGGCCTCTGAAACGAGGGGACCTCCTCCGACCCAGGGGACACACTCCCAGGGGCACCAACCCCACTACCCGATGAGATGACTCCCTCGGAAGGCCCCTGAGATGAGGGGACCGCCACCAACCCAGAGGACACAGTTTCAGGGGAGGCGGTCCCAGTAACTGATCTGGTAGCACCTGCGGAAGGTCCCTGAACCAGAGGCCCATCCTCCGGCCCATAAGACACCAGTCCGTGGTCACCGACCTCGTCAGGGGTGGAAGGTCTCGAAATATCCGTCCCCCTTAATTTGGGCCCACGCTCCTGCTCTTCCTCGCCAAACGCACGCCTTCTTTTTGTCCCGCTGACATGCGGAGGTACGGTGACCTCCATAAAGGAAGGGTCCTCCGCCTCCACACCACCCGCTTCCCCCTTTCTACTCCCATGTTTGCCCCCTCCCGCCCCCTTCCGGTTCACCTCAGCTCCTTGCTGAGCCACACCAGGTGCGTCCTGGACCTCACTGGGCCCAACAGGCACCCACCCCTTGGGTGGTCTCAGGTCTAGGCAAGAACCCATCCGCTTTTGATTGACTCCCTTGGAGGGGCTTATTCTTCTTCTTCTTCTTATTCTTCCCCTTCTGCTTCTCCCAACCTCCCTCCCCCCCTTCACCCTTCCCCTGCGCCTCGCCATCGACCACCTCCACAGGTTCAGGGCATAGGGGGCAGGGGCCCTCACTGCTCTGGGTCACCAAGGCAGTACTTACAGCCTCTGATGGGTTGGCAGTGCTATCCCAGGTCACCGAGGCGGAGCTAGCAGCCCCAGCCGAGTCAGCAGTTCCCCCCTGGGCCACCAAGGCATGGCGGGCCGCCCCGGACGGGCCAGCACTGCATTCCTGGGCCCCTGCGTTAGAATTTCTAGCAGCGGCCCGGCTCTTAGGGCACTCTCTACGGAGATGTCCAAACTCTTTGCACGCATGACACTGTGCCTCTCCCCAGCTCCAATACACGCGATTGGAGAGACCCTTATGCTCCACAACGAAGCTCCCCTCGGCACCCAACCCCGCTTCCACCTTCATAAACACACGCCTCTTGAAGCTCAAGACCCCTTTCTCATACGGGTCATTCCCGGGGTGCATGAGCCTAGTAAGCTTAGACCGCACCTCCCCAATCTTCACCAAGTGTGGAAGGAGTTTTGCATCCCGGAGAAACGTGGGACAATTCCGCAGGAGAACCGATTTCACATTGGACACCCATGGTTTCACCTGTAGATGGACCCCCTCCACCGTGAGCCCCTTCTCCAACACTTGGGCCACATCCTCCCGGGACTTTAGTATCAACTGAACCTTCCCTCCTGCACTCTCAGAAGAGGCAATGACATCCCTCTTGAACAGATCATGCAAGCCCTTTGCAATTGCAGCCCTGCTCCACACGAACCCGGTTTGAACCGAGATCCCGTAAATATCTCAGTCCAAGTCAACATGAGGCTCATCCACGAGTGGCCTCGAAGCCGCCGTCGAAGCCACCACTGCGTAGCTCTGAACCTTAGGCCGAGCCCCCGCCATATCATATCATATCATATCATATATCTACAGCCGGAAACAGGCCTTTTCGGCCCTCCAAGTCCGTGCCGCCCAGCGATCCCCGCACATTAACACTATCCTACACCCACTAGGGACAATTTTTACATTTACCCAGCCAATTAACCGCCATCTTGACAGTGGCACACCCCAGCTCCAGGGACACCAGCACCTCAGCTCAAAAGCGATCCTCAGAGACAGTCACAGTCTGGATAAGCAGCAGAAGCAGTTTCCTCCAGCCGAAGAAAGGAAAGTCCCCAAGCTCAACTCCACAGTCCAGAGCAGCTTTTGGAAGGCTCTTCAAAGCCCCGACGGAAGCAAAAGGTACCCTCTTCACATTAAGCCCAGGCAACTGCACTGTGCAAAACGGTATTGGGGCAGAGAGTCGGTGCTATAAATGTCAAAGACACCGAAATCATTCCTACCCACGATCTCCAGGCACTCTTGGCAATCCGCCAACCACGGCTGCTCCCACCGCGGTGCAGAAGAACTCAGGAATTCCACACTAAATGGAGAAATCCTTAAACAAAGGAATGTTTCCGCAGTCCGACGTTCGGTCAAACTATGAAATCTCACTGCAACTGTTCCTCCTCCTTCGACAAGAACCTTGAAAAGTTGCTTCAAAACTTCTCAGTCGCCGGAGCAGAGAGAAACACAACCTCTCTCTCTCTCTCTCTCTCTCTCTCTCATTCTCTCTCTCTCTCTCATACTCTCTCTCTCTCTCTCGAATTCTCTCTCGAATACTCTCTCTCGAACTCTCTCTCACTCATTCTCTCTCTCTCTCTCATTCTCTCTCTCTCTCTCTCTCTCTCGAATACTCTCTCTTGAATACTCTCTCTCTCTCTCATACTCTCTCTCATTCTCTCTCTCTTTCTCGAGTACTCTCTAGGACTTCTACAGGTGTACATTAGAGGGCAGTTGGCTAGTTTTATCATGGTCAGGTGCGCCATCTTGAAGGCCCAGAAATGAAGGCGATTGCAAAAAGTGGTGAACACGGCCCAGCCCATCACGGGTACTGACTTCCCCACCATCGAAGGGATCCATAAGAGGTGCTGCCTCAAAAGGGCAGCCAGCATCATCAAGGATCTCCACCACTCTGGTCACACTCCTGCCTTCGGGAAGGATAGGAGTCTGAAAACTGTGACTTTGCCATTCAGGAACAGCTTCCTCCCAACACAGCGAACTCCAACTAAACTTTGAACTACGAACTGCATTGGGTTGCACTAGGGATCGGGCTTTGATTTGCTTTAAAGGGCGTGCAGCGTAGGTTTACTAGGTTAATTCCCGGAATGGCGGGACTGTCATATGTTGAAAGACTGGAGCGTCTAGGCTTGTATACACTGGAATTTAGAAGGATGAGAGGGGATCTTATCGAAACGTATAAGATTATTAAGGGGTCGGCCGCGTTAGAGGCAGGAAACATGTTCCCGATGTTGGGGGAGTCCAGAACCAGGGGCCACAGTTTAAGAATAAGGGGTAGGCCATTTAGAACAGAGATGAGGAAAAACTTTTTCAGTCAGAGAGTTGTGAATCTGTGGAATTCTCTGCCTCAGAAGACAGTGGAGGCCAATTCTCTGAATGCATTCAAGAGAGAGCTAGATAGAGCTCTTAAGGATAGCGGAGTCAGGGGGTATGGGGCGAAGGCAGGAACGGGGTACTGATTGAGAATGATCAGCCATGATCACATTGAATGGCAGTGCTGGCTCGATGGGCCGAATGGCCTCCTCCTGCACCTATTGTCTATTGTCTATTGACACTATATTGTATTTTATTTTTATTTATTTTTATTTTTTTTAATTTTTTATTTATAGTATTTTCAATAGGCGTACAAAAATACATAAGTGGATAAATATAAGGGAATACATAAGCATAAGCATAAGCAATGGCAATATATAACATAAATATCCCCAGGTTGTGTAAAACAAATTGTTATCTATACCTAGAAGATATGTCGGTATATATATGAAAAAGATAAGGATAAAAGAAAAACGAAAAGAGAGAGAAAAAAAAGAAAAAAAAAGAGAGGAAAAAACAAAAAAAACAAAAAAAAACAAAACAAAACAAAAACAAAAAAACAACAAAAAAAAACCAACAAAAAAAACAAAAAAAAAACAACAAAAAAAACCAGACTGTACCAGGTGGTTAACGAAAACATAGTAGTGTCGCCCGCTCCAATCCCCTCTACCTGCATAAAGCAATATCAAGAAGAACGAAAAAGGTTGGAATAAGGTCACATTACATGATATGAAAATATTGAATAAATGGCCTCCAAGTCTGCTCAAATTTGATCGAAGGTTCGTAAACAGTACTTCTAATCTTTTCCAAATTTAAACATGAAATAGTTTGAGAAAACCAATGAAATGAAGTAGGAGGATTGATTTCTTTCCAATTCAACAAAATAGATCTTCTGGCCATTAATGTAAGAAAAGCAATCATCCGACAAATGGGGGGAGATAAACAAGTAGAGTCTATCATTGGTAAACCAAAAATTGCAGTAATGGGATGGGGCTGTAGATCAATATTCAAAACCGTAGACAAAGTACTGAAAATGTCTTTCCAGTACCTTTCCAAGGAAGAGCATGACCAAAACATATGAGTAAGAGAAGCTATCTCAGAGTGACATCTATCACATATAGGATTTATATGGGAATAAAAACGAGCTCGTTTTTTTTATATTGTATTTTTATTGAACTTTTGAATGGCGGAGTAGACTCGATGGGCCAAATGGTCTATGTCTGCTCCTATGACTTACAAATATATATTTGAGGTTGTGGCATATTCATAAACCATAATGTGATTGAGCAAGGTATCTCAAAATGCTGGAGTAACTCAGCAGGACAGGCAGCATCTCCGGAGAGAAGGAATGGGTGACGTTTCGGATCGAGATCCTTCTTCAGACAGATCAGACTGTTTGAGCATTGTGCAGTGAGCTGTGAAGCTGTACAGGTCCCTCTATAAGGACGGCACGGTGGTGCAGCAGTAGAGCTGCTGCCTTACAGCGCCAGAGACCCGGGTTCGACCCTGAGTACAGTTACTGTCCGTACGGAGTTTGTACGTTCTCCCCGTGACCTGCGTGACCGGGAGTTCTGGTTTCCTCCCACACTCCTAAGTCATACAGATTTATAGGTTAATTGGCTTGGTAAAAATGTAAATTGTCCCTGGTGTGTGTAAGATGGTGTGAGTGTATGTGGATCGCTGGTCGATGTAGACTCCGTGGGCCTGTTTCCATGCTGTATCGCTAACCTAAACTAAATCATTAGCGGTTTAGCATACATTTGAGTCTGAAGAAGGGTCTCAACCCAAAACATCACCCATTCCTTCTCTCCAGAGATGCTGCCTGGAGAGCATTTTGTGTCTATCTTTGGTTTAAACCAGCATCTGCAGTTCCTTCCAACATAAATCAGTAGAGTGTCCTGTTAAATATCTAGAAAAAGCAATGAAATAGTACAATATGCTCTTAGTTCTACAGAGATTGTTTGATGCCAATTGTTGCATTGGTGCAAGGGCAATTGTAATGTCACACGGCATGTGTCTGTTGTCAGGAAAATGTCCTCCACACTGGTGTGGACTGAGACTAGAAGAGTCCATTGCAATTATGTTACTGATGCAGTTTTACTCAGACGTTAATACGCTGGAGGAAATCAAAATTAGTTTGTATAATGTGGCGTATTTTTGAAGCAGTAAACCATCTAGTTTTTAGGCATTTGTGCATGACAATCCCAATCCACCCTTAGTCAACATTAACAGACAAAGATTAGCAGGTCATTATTCTAATCATAATTGTGGGAATCTGATCACAGAAAAACATTAAATGCAACACAAGAGCTGTTCTCTGAGAAACCCTAAGGACACAATAGATGCAAATTCTTTCTTGTTCACATTTGCAAATTAATCTCACACTATTAAATGTTTCCAGTACAGACTCAGGCTATTTCTACAATCTGAGTCAAGCAATGTTCTTATTGAAACACACTCAAGTAATTTGCTCTGTTTTGAAGTTGGTAAAAAGAAGCCTAAAAAATGCGAGGCTTGCTTGCTCTGGAGCACATGGATAGGCAACGTTTCGTGAAGAATTCGCCTCCTCTTTAAGTTAGCTGCGCTCTCTTTACACGTGTCCAGAAGCTCGTACAGTTCAGTTTTTCTGTTATTTTTATATTACGGAACAATACAGCACAGGAACAAGTCCGAGAGTGTAGGAAAGTGAAGAAGGTTCTCGACCCGAAACGTCGCCCATTCCTTCTCTCCAGAGATGCTGCCTGTCCCGCTGAGTTACTCCAGCATTTTGTGTCTACAGGAACTGGTTCTATTGAAGACAATGTCTGTGCTGAACATTGTACCAACTTAAACCAATGTCTTCTGCTTGCATGTGATCCATATCCCTCCATTCTCTGCATATCAAATCTGCCTATCTAAAAGTCTCTTGAACTATTGTATCTGCTTTCACCACCCCTGGCGCAGTGCATTCCCAACACCCACCATTCCATGTGTGAACAAACAGCCTCTCCACACCTCGTTTGCACTTCCCCCTCGAACAATAATCATAAAACAAGAATCTTTCTTTCCCAGGGTATTCTGTACTATGACAATAACAAATTATTCCCAGCTTATCTCGCTCAACCATCAAAAACATCTCCATGAGGCATTACCTCATCTATCGGCTATCATCAAGGATTTCCACCATTAGGTTAAACAGTCTGAGAAGGGTTCCGACCCGAAACGTCACCTACCTTTTTTCTCCAGAGATGCCACCTAAGCCATGGAGTTACTCCAGCACTTTGTGTCTACACCTCTGGTTAAGGCACTCTTATAGAGTCATACAGCATGGAAACAGGTCCTTCGGCCCAACTTCTCCATCCCAACCAAGATGCCCCATCTATACTAGTCCAACCTGCCCATATTCGGCCCAAATCCCTCTAAACCTTCCCAGGCCTTGTAACTGTCCAAGTGTCTCTGCTCTTACCATTGGGCAGAAGGTATAAAAGTTTGAAGCCTCAAACCATCGGGTTCAGAAACAGCTTCTTTCCTACATACATCAGTCAATAGTCAATAGTCAATTTATTTGTCACATACACATAAATGTGCAGTGAAATGAAAACTTACCCGCAGTTCAACAATAAGACCAATAAGAATAATCAATAAAAATGCAATAACACATACAATCATAAACCAACACCAAACAAAAGAAACATCCATCACAGTGAGTCTCCTCCAGTCACCTCCTCACTGCGATGGAAGGCCAGAATGTCATTTCTCTTCCCCTGCCGTCTTCTCCCGCGGTCAGGCTGTTGAAGTTGCCGCATCGGGGCGGTCGGGGCTCCTGACATTGAAGCGCCGCGCCGGACGGTGAAAGGTTCGAGGCCTATTCCAGGCCACGCCGGACGGTGCAAGGTTCACGGCGGGCCGACCCAAGCCCCGCGATTCGGGGCGGGCAAAGACGCTGCCGCTGCCACTGCCGGAGCTCCCGATCTCGGCCCCCACCCAGGGGCCTGCGGGCTTCCGACGTCCAGGCGGCCCGCGCCGAAGCCTCCGGAGACCAGTAGCAGCCGCTCCCGCAGCATCCGAAGGCAGCCAGCGCCGCAGGTGGTGAGTTCGGGCCGCGGGCTCTGCGAACCAGAGCCCCAGGTGGTCCCAGCTGGAGGCCGCCAGCTCCAGGTGCATGGCCGGTGGTAGGCCGCAGCGGGAACGGAGACACCACACAGAAACAAAGGTCGCGTTTCCATTCGGGAGAGATAATGTTACAGTTCCCACCCCACCCCACCACCCACAACTTTTCAGCGCCCGGTGCGGCTCGGCCGTGGGGACTTCCATCCCCTTGCGGGTCGGTCGGGGACGAGCTGTCTGTCCGTGGGCATGGGGAAGAGAGTGGAAGTTTTGTTGCCTCCATCACAGTGAGGGGGTGTTTGGAGTCACTGTGATGGATGTTTGTGTTGGGGCTATGTGTCTTGTGTTCTTTTTCTTTTTTTTTTGTGTGACTGCAATGTGATTTCGTTCGGTACCTCGGTACCGAATGACAAATAAAGCTCTGTATTCTCTGTATACAACCACAAACACTACATCATATTCAGGTTCTTGAACTGACCTGCACAAGCCTAGTCTTACCTCAGCACTGGAACAGGTCAGAGACCTGTGCACTACCTTGGACTTACTTTTCTAATTGTGTATCTTTACACCAATATGTTGGGATTTTTTAATGCATTTTCTTTTCAGTCTTGAAAGATCTATATGCACTTTGTATGTAATATATGTGCAATCTTTGTATAAATTATGTACAATTTATGATTGTGCGCTATCTGAATCCATGTGCCAGCGATCTTGCTGAAAGCAATTTTCATGGTATGTCCCCTCACCACACTTGTGCATATGCCAATAAATTTGACTTGACACTTCAGAGAATACCATCTCAAAAACATACAAAAAAACAAAAACAAAACAGAGGAGCCAGTGTTGCCCTCACAGCTGCGGCTTGCCTGCAGTCCGTTTGTCTTTTGTATTTTTTTATTGTTTTTGTCTGAATTGTAATTTTAATATGGTGTAGTGTTTGTATGTTATGTGGGGGGGGGGTGGGAGGGAACGGGAACTATAATATTGTCTCTCCCGAACGGAGACGCGACCTTTGTTTCTGTGTCCCATGCACCTGCGACCACCTGGGGCTCTGGTTCCCAGAGCCTGAGGCCCGGACTCAACACCATGCGGCGCTGGCTGCCTTCGGATGCTGCGGGAGCGGCTGCGACTCGTCTCCGGAGGCTCCGGCGCAGGCCGCCTGGACGTCAGAAGCCCGTAGGCCCCTGGGTGGGGGCCGACATCGGGAGCTCCGGCAGCGGCAGCGGCAGCGACAGCGACAGCGTCTTCGCCCGCCCCGAATCGCGGGGCTTGGGTCGGCCCGCCGCGGAACTTTCACCGTCTGGCGCGGCCTGAAATAGGCCGTGGGATTTTCTCCGCCTGGCGGGGGCTTCAATGTCGGGAGCCCCGACCACCCCGATGTGGCAACTCCAACAGCCTGACCGTGGGAGAAGATGGCAGGGAAGAGAAAAATACATTCTGGCCTTCCATCAGAGTGAGGAGGGACTGGAGGAGACTCACTGTGATGGATGTTTCTTTTGTTTGGTGTTGCTTTATGATTGTATGTGTTATTGCATTTTTATTGATTATTCTTATTGGTCTTATTGTTGAACTGCGGGTAATGTTTCATTTCACTACACATTTATGTGTATGTGACAAATAAATGACTATTGACTATTGACTACCTCTCCCTCCTTGGTTGGTCAAGGTATGGCTCCAAGAAACAATCCTAGATACATACTCTAAGCATACCCTCAAGGCCACCATTGCGCACATGACTCATCCAATCTATCGAATGAGTAGAAATTGCCCATCATAAGGTCATAAGGTCATAAGAGTAGAATTAGGCCATTTGGCCCATCACGTCTACACCACCTTTCAATCATGGCTGATCTATCAGAATCAGAATCAGAATCAGAATTACCTTTATTGTCATCCAAAAAAACAAGTCTTTTGGACAAGATTTCGTCACCCACAGTCCAACAGTAAGGGCAATAAATTAAGCAATTACACAACCACAAACCAACACAATACAAAAAAAAAGAAACATCCATCACAGTGAGTCTCCTCCAGTCACCTCCTCACTGTGATGGAAGGCCAGAATGTCCCTCCTAACCCCATTCTCCTGCCTTCTCCCCATAACCTCGGACACCTGTACTAATCAAGAATCTATCTATCTTTGCCTTAAAAATATCCACAGACTTGGCCTCCACAGCCGTCTGTGGCAAAGAATTCCACAGATTCACCAATTCAAAGTAATTGTAAAAGCTCCCATTGTTGCTTAATTCACACTCAATCCAACAGTATTGTTGCTGTAAATGGGCCATAAATAATACTCCCACTAATGATTTTTTTACACTTACTATTTCTAATTTCCACGCAAGTTGTTTCTGCATATTGAGTTTTCTAAGCCATGATGGAGTGGGCCGCTGGAGGCCCTGCAGCAGCCTGGGGGTCAATTAGATCGGGCACCGTTCCAAATGGCCCAGCACCCGGCCTCTATGTGGCCTCCTGCGATGCAGACAAAACCGCCAGGCCAGGCCGACCCCTGCAACACTGACCCAATGCCGCTGCCAAGACAACGGGCCCTTAAGGCCAAGTTTACCCCATATGTTTTTAACAACTTTGAACTTGAAGGATACAAAATGGTGCCGGAAATGTGGCGGCGCTTGTGTGCTGCCTCAGTGTAATCTTCTACTCTTTACACTCTTGTACTTAAGTATGATTGTACTGATGCATATTAAGATTTTAATTGAACTGTATGCACAAAAAAGGAATTTCACTGTGCACGTGACAAAAAGCATCATTGAACAGTTGAATCATTCCTCACAACCGCAGTTAACATTAACAGAGCGATCTACTTCCTTTCTCTTTTGCTTGTCCCCACGAAACATTGATGCCCTGGAATATTTAGCTCCCCAAAATGCTAAGGTGAAACCATGCCCCTGTAATGAGGGGCAGCACGGTGGCGCAGCGGTAGAGTTGCTGCCTTATAGTGCTGTCAATACCTTCGACCTTGTTATGAATAGTTACAATAAGATTTGCATATTACTGTATACTTGATGTCTAATGTTGTAGGAGGCCAGTGTTATTATGCTTTAGTAGTACACTTACCTCAAACACTTTCTGTGGTATCAAGTTCCACATTCCCACTGAGAGATTTCTCTTGGATTGCTATTTGGTTCAAGAGCAGTGATTGTGTATTTATGGCTCCTAGTTTTCAGCATCACGCAAGTGGAAATATTCCCTCTTCCTCGCTCGATTGAGCAAACTATTGCAGTGCAAGCAGGGTCTCGGCCTGAAACGTCACCCATTCCTTCTCTCCGGAGATGCTGCCTGTCCCGCTGAGTTACTCCAGCATTTTGCGTCGATCTTCGATTGCAGTACAAGGGGGCTACTTTGCAAGACACAGGCCACAGACAACTTGTGTTACTTCAACTGTAGTCAGCCCTGAATACAGGCTGGAATGTCACACAATGTGGAGTGCGTCAGAAGGGTGAAGAGCACATGAGGTAAATGAACGTCAATTGGGAGGGAGGAAGGGAACCTAGTGGAGGAGGTGAAATCTGCTGAGCGATCACTGTTGTTAAAGACCATATGGACCATACCAACAACTGGAGAGCAGTCCTGGGCTACTACCTACCTCATTGAAGACCCTCGGGCTATCTTCAATCGAACGTTACTGCACTTTATCTTGCACTAAACATGATTCTCTTTATCATATATCTGTACACTGTGGACGGCTCGATTGGAATCATGTATTGTCTCTTCGCTGATTGGTTAGCAGTGCAACAAAAACCTTTTCGCCCTACCTCGGTACATGTGACAATAAACGAAACTAAACTATATTACACTTGGGGCGGCACATTGGCACAGCGGTAGAGTTGCTGCCTTACCACGCCAGAGACCCAGGTTCGATCCTGACTATGGGTGCTGCTTGTATGAAATTTGCATGTTCTCCCTGTGTCCGCGTGGGATTTCTCCGGGTGCTCCGTGTTTCCTCCCACACTCCAAAGACGTACAGGTTTGCAGGTTAATTGGCTTTGGTAAAAATTGGAAATCGTCCCTGGTGTGTAGGATAGTGCTAGTGTACGGGGTGATCGCTGTTCGATGAGGACTCACAGGGCCGAAGAGTCTGTTTTCACGCTGTACCTGTAAAGTCCAAAGTGTAAAGAATTAAAAGAAAAGAAACTAAGAAACAGGTTGGAAGACAAATTCTTTAATTTAAGGCAAAGGTCACTCCCACCATTGTTCGGCCATTCCATTATGTATAGACACAGAGTTATTATGTAACCAATGAAACTGAAAACCCTAATACAAAAAATGAATAAACCTTCTGGTTACATATAGGAACTAATAGCAACTGAGCTGATATTACCAATTTCACACCAAATCTTTACAGTCAGGCAGCAACACAACTGCCTTCAAGTCAATTAGTCTCGATGGTTGAAATGAAAGGACTCACATTGTTCGGGGATCCCTGCAGTTGAAATGAAGGGAGAGCAAAGGGCTGAGAGGTCCCAAGCAATGATATTTCTCTGAAATCTGGGACCTAAGTCAACCCACAGATCAGTCTCTGAAACATAGAGATCTTAGACAATCCAAAGGTGAACTTTCCAAGAGAGTAGGTGAACTCAGCCATTGCACAGGTCCTCTTGCTGTGGGACTGAGAGACCACACACAATGCACAGATTTCTCCCTGAGTGATTGAGAGACTTGTGATACCAGATAATGTACAGATTTGTCTCTGTGCCTGGGTGACGGAGATACCCCACTCAATGTACACATCACTTTCTGAGGAACAGAGGGATCTCAATCGCTGGACTGTTCTCATTCTGAGGGACTGTGAGATCTCAATCAATGCTGTGATCTCGAGCTGGCAGACAGAGAGACCCCCAACCAATGGACTAATCTTTCTCTGACGTAGCTACAAGCAAAGGAATCCAAGTGTAGATAAATCCCTGAAAAACAGGCAACTGAGAGATCCCACTCGGTATATATTTACCATCCTGATGGAGGAGCAATGTTTTATTAATAGTCTTGCTCAAAAATTGCGAAAGCTTCGAACTTTACGCCAAATTGCATCACTTTTTATGTCGCACTTTGATGCAAGTATATGCATCAAATTAGCATGGTGCCAAATTGTTGAAATTACAGGGGTACTAATCCAGAGATTCGACTCGCAATAAGGTATGTTGCCAAATTAAACCAAACAATAGATCGAGCCCAGACAGTAACTATAAAATATGTTGGCCTATCTAGTTTACTCGAGGGCAGTATTACCCCTCACTGATTTAGCCTGAAGGTAATTCCATTCCCTTAGTAACACGGCTGATTCATAATACTCTCACCTGCACCAAGGTTTAACAGTAAATATTTGCTTTGCGATTGATACATCTGTCTCAGGAACATAGGAAATAAAGATATATTTGAAGAAAGAACGATGTGTTGCATTTACTTGGTGTTTACTCCAGAGCGTTTGTTGAAGGGAGATGCATCTTCTCTGATGCCTGCAGCTCCCTGGAGCTGGTACCTGCATTTGGCTGAGCCATCACATCCAGTGGGGTCGAGGCACCGGTGATACTTGTCCTCGCTGTGGAAGGAATCGTTCAATTCACGGATTTTGATGAATCTCGTTGGCGGACAATTCCTAAAATTAAACCAAAGTACGAAAATACCGACGTAAGAGAAGAAGGGTCTCGAACCTGAAACACCACCCATCCGTGCTCTCCGCAGCCGCCATCTGACTGGCTGAGTCTAGGTTAGAGATACAGCGTAAACAGGCCCCTTCGGCCCACCGTGTCCGCGCCGACCAGCGATCCCCACACACTGACACTATCCTACACACACCACAGACAATTCACATTTTTATCATGCCAATTAGACAATAAACCTGTACGTCTTTGGAGTGTTAGAGGAAACCGGAGCACCTGGAGAAAACCCATGTCGGTCACGGGGAGAACGTACAAACTCCATACAGATAGCACCCGTAATCGGGATCGAACCCGGGTCTCTGATGCTGTAAGGCAGCAACTCTACCGCTGCGCCATCTTGCCACCTGGTGTTACTCCAGCACTTTGTGTCCTTTTAAGAAAATATCAATGGCATAAGTATCTGATGTCAGAATTGCACTCAGGTCTCCAGTCTTTTGTTTTATTTTGCACTAATATTGTATTATTTTCATTTACTGAACTTTTTTTTTGTTTGTTTCTTATGTTATCTATCTTTACAGACCTGCTATGGGCGGCACGGTGGCGCAGCGGTAGAGTTGCTGCCTTACAGCGAATGCAGCGCCGGAGACTCAGGTTCGATCCTGACTACGGGCGCCGTCTGTACAGAGTTTGAACGTTCTCCCCGTGACCTGCGTGGGTTTTCTCCGAGATCTTCGGTTTCCTCCCACACTCCAAAGACGTACAGGTATGTAGGTTAATTGACTGGGCAAATGTAAGAATTGTCCCTAGTGTGTGTAGGATAGTGTTAATGTGCGGGGATCGCTGGGCGGCGCGGACTCGGTGGGCCGAAGGGCCTGTTTCCGCGTTGTATCTCTAAATCTAAAAATAAATCTAAATCTATGCTGCTGCAAGTAAGAATCTCTCCATATGCCATAGGTTGCTGGGAGACCTGACAGAAGTATATAAAATTAGGAAATGCATATTGAGGGTCGGCAGTTAGATCCTTTTACCCAGGATGTAAAAATCAAATACTAGAGGGCATAGCTTTCAGGTGAGAGGGGCAAGGTTTAAAGGAGATGAGCGAGGGAACTTTTTACATAGAACATGGTGAGTGTCTAGAATGTGCTACCAGGGTTGGTGGTTGAGGCAAATATTATACAACAGTGACATTTATTGAATAGGCATATGGATAAGCAAAGAATGGAGGGATAGATTATGTCTGAGGAACAGTCTCGACCCAAAACCTCACCCATTCCTTCTCTCCAGAGACACTGCCTGGCCCGCTGAGTTACTCCAGCTTTTTGTGCCTATCTTTGATTATGCACAGGTAGTTAAGAGATGGTCTTGGCATCATATTCGGTATGGATATTGTGGACTAAAGGGCCTGTTCTTGTGCTGCACTGTTCCAGTGCGGCACGGTGGCGCAGCGGTACAGTTGCTGCCTTACAGCGAATGCAGCACCGGAGACTCAGGTTCGATCCTGGCTACGGGCGCCGTCTGTACGGAGTTTGTACGTTCTCCCCGTGACCTGCGTGGGTTTTCTCCGAGATCTTCGGTTTCCTCCCACACTCCAAAGACGTACAGGTATGTAGGTTAATTGACTGGGTAAATGTAAAAATTGCCCCTAGTGGGTGTAGGATAGTGTAAATGTGCGGGGATCGCTGGGCAGCGCGGACTCGGTGGGCCGAAGGGCCTGTTTCTGCGTTGTATCTCTAAATCTAAATCTAAATCTCATTGTTCTATTTCAGTACATATGACAATTAAACACTCTTGACTCTCAAGTCAAGTCAAGTCAAATTTATTTATAAAAGCACATTTAAAAACAACCCACGTTGACCAAAGTGCTGTACATCAGAGCAGGTACTAAAAACACAATAAGAAACAGACATCACAACACACAGGCACAAAAAAACCCCCAGTTCAAATGGAGCAGCACAAAATAAAATCAGAAGGCTTCAAAACGCTAAAGAATAGAAGTATGTTTTGAGCCTGGACTTAAAAGAGCCGATGGAGTCGGCAGATCTGATAGGGAGGGGGATGCTGTTCCACAGTCTAGGAGCTGCAACCGCAAAAGCGCGGTCACCCCTGAGCTTAAGCCTAGACCGTGGGATAGTCAGTAGCCCCAGGTCAGCTGACCTCAGTTACCTGGAGGTAGAGTAAGGGGTTAGAAAGTTTTTGATATAGAGCTTTATATACAAACGTGAGAATCTTCAAATCGATTCTGAACCGTACTGGCAGCCAGTGAAGAGAGGCCAGAATGGGGGTAATATGGTCCCTCTTTCGGGTACCTGGATGGAGGCTTGCTGTGGCATTCTGGACCAATTGCAGGCGGGACACTCTCTTGACTATAGAGTCGACATGCTTATGCTTTTGAGATTTGAGAGCAACAGAAAAATATGTTGGATGAGGTTTTACTGACTGGCACATTTCACTGGACGCACTAGTTGGCAAAGAGCGAATAATATCGCCTTAAAGGGTTACCAGTGTCTGATGAGACTGCAGTCGACACTGCCACCTGCTGGTATCTCTGAAGCAATTACAGGCTCTACAACTCCAGGCAGCACTGAGTCTGCTTGGGTCTGCACAGCATAGGGTCTACGTTTTTCCGTGGATCCATGTGCCGTCTGTGTGGGTCTGTGTGTCTCTTTGACTCTCTTGATCTGTGTGTGTCTTCGTTCCCATATTTCAGGGGCCATCTCTCAATGAAAGTAAACGTCAATTCAGGTTCACCTTTTCTTATTTAAAAAATAACAACAACAGCAAGTTGCATTTGTATAGTCCATTTTTGAATGCAAAATTCCACAGGGTTGTTATGAAAATATTGGGACAGCTATTCCAAAGCTTGGGCAATGGAGATGTCTTTGAGCAATATTTTGAAGGAGGAGAGGGAGAGAGGTTATGGGTTTAGATGCAGTTAAAGGCAAAGCTGCCACAAGCGAAGCAATCAGGATTGAAGATTATCAGGAGGCTGGAACTGGGGAAACAAACACACAACTCAGGGTCAGAGTGTTTTATCGTCCTCTGCCCTAGGCAGAACAATGGAACTCTTACTTGCAGCCACACAACAGAATATGTAAACATAGTACTCTGTAAAGAATACAATAAACAAGAAAAAAAGTTCAGTATATATATATATATATAAATACTGGAGTAATTCAGCAGGTCAGCAGCATCTCAGGAGAGAATCTCTCCTGAGATGCTGCCTGACCTGCTGAGTTACTCCAGCATTTTGTGAATAAATACCTTCGATTTGTACCAGCATCTGCAGTTATTTTCTTACACTATATATATAAATATATACACACACTCTGTATTTACAATATATACATATGCTATTATGCATACACTGTATGCTGTATATACTGTGTGTACATGTAGTGTTTATACTGTATAATATATATATATATATATTACAATAATGACTGTATATATATATATAGGACATATGTATACGGACATATGATAAGTTGTGTAGGAAAATAACTGCAGATGCTGGTACAAGTCGAAGGTGTCACAAAATGCTGGAGTAACTCAGCGGGTCAGGCAGCATCTCAGGAGAGACGGAATGGGTGACTTTTCGGGTCGAGACCCTTCTTCAGTCTGAAGAAGGGTCTGGACCCGAAACGTCACCCATTCCTTCTCTCCTGAGATGCTGCCTGACCCGCTGAGTTACTCCAGCATTTTGCGATACCTTGGACATATGACAATATATACATGTAGTAGATACAGTATATGGTATATAGTATATGTGCAGTATATACACACCACACATGCATACACATAAATACAAACCCAATAATAGTGCAAAAACACAAATGCATTCAAGTCTACGTCGTTCTGAGTTTATTTGGAGGCTGTAGTGTTTAGTAGCCTGATGGCTGTCGGGTGAAGTTACAGAAATGGGCGAGAAGTGAAAACACGAATGAGAATGAAACAATGGAGATGTTTCTTAATGTGGAACCAGCGCAGGTCATCGGGGACTGGAGATGAGGGGGGAGGGACAAAGACTGCCTGATGCTTGGCTGAAGGAAATGGTGGGCAATAGGACATGGTTCATAGCTGATAACAAATGATGTCACTCCTGAAACGCTCTCAGACCCCTCCACACTCACCAATGTCCCGAATGGGTTCCAAGTGGGCGCTGGTGTGTCACCAAAAAGCAGAACCTCCATCATCCCCTGCACAGTGGGAGGATTTGGTGGAGAGAATGATAGTGTCTGGCCCTGCCCTGAAGCAGCGAACATAAGCAGCAGACAGCGGTGACCTGAAATCAGAGATCTTCCTTCCCTCACCCCCCACCCCCCCCACCCCCCCCCCCCCCCCCACCTTGCCCTACTTGTTCCTTGTCTTTGGCCATGGCTCCAGTGACTTGCTGTTATCATCAAAAGGGTCTTTGTTCGCAGGAAGGAGGGAAAATGACCAACAGAGTGATCTCCTACGGAGATTCTGAATCAACGTTCCCCCTCTCCATACACCAGAGCCTCTGCCTCGCTGCGCCACAGTGCAATTACGATCCACTTTGAACAGAAAAGGGAAGGAAAGAGAAAGTATTTTTTTTAAAAGAGCAATTTGTTCTAATTAAATCTCGTCACAGAGCCGATGGCTGAATGCAGAGATTGCAGTCAGGCATAGAGCTTGCAGCCTGCTGACAATGCTGCTGTTATTGCCCTTGCTCTCTGACACAGATCTCCCCAGCATGGAGGTAGACACAAAATGCGGCATCTCTGGAGAGAAGGAAGAGGTGATGTTTCAGCTTGAGAACCTTCTTCTTTTAGTAACACCAGGACATCTGAGAGGTCCTCGTCCTTTAGGGAATGGGGGTTCCAAACTTCTATCATAGATGAAGCCCCCACATGTGTCTCTTCTGTTCCCCGTAGCTCCGCTCTTTCATCCCCTCTACCCAGTCACAACAGGGACCGAGTCCCCCTCGTCCTCACCTTTCACCCCATCAGCCGTCGCCGCATGCAGCAGCAGCACATAATCCTCCGACATTTTCGCCACCTGAAAACAGGGGGTCCCACCACAAGCCACATCTTCCCCTTTCATCTCCACCCCTTTCGCTTTCCACAGAGACTGTTCCCTCCGCAACTCTCCGGTTACATTTTAGTTCCGTTCGTTTAGTTCAGTTTTTATTGGCACATGTACTGGGGGGGGGGGGGGGGGGCACAGTGAGAAGCTTTTGTTGCCGGCTATCCAGTCAGCGGACAGACAATCCGTGATTACAATCGAGCCATTTACAGCGGTAGGTACAGTGCTAACAGCTGGGAACAAACTGTCCCTGAATCTGGAAGCGTGCGTTTTCACACTTCTGTACCTTTTGCCTGATGGGAGAGGGGAGAAGAGGGAACGGCCAGGGTGCGACTCGTCCTTGATTATGCTGCTGGCCTTGCCGAGGCAGCGTGGGGTATAAATGCAGTCCACGGAAGGGAGGTTGGTTTGTGTGACGGTCTGGTCCGCTTCCACAATTCGCTGCAATTTCTTGCGGTCTTGGACGAAGATGTTCCCAAACAAAGTTTCTTCTCCTCTCCCCAGCATGGCTGTCTTTCATCACTCAGCACAGATTAACGGGAGTACTTGCCTCAATGGCAACCAGGCAATTGCTGCCACCAACCAGTGTCCCTCAGGATGCCAATGATGGGGATGTCCCCCGCAACAGAACCCCTGCTGTGTGACTATTCACTCTCAGCCTCCAGGTGAAGCCACTGTCGTCTCTCTCTCTCCAGCCAGCTTCTCACCTCAATCCGCCACCCATGAACAATGTGATGGGGAGCAAATTCTGCAACAGCTAACAGGAGAGGGTTGTAATGGCAGACCCAAGAGAGAGAAAACAATGACACAAAATGCTGGAGTAACTTAGTGGGTCAGGCAGCATCTCAGGACAAAATGGTCTCCAGAGATGTTGCCTGACCCATTGAGTCAGTCGCTCTCATCATTGTTTGAGATACATCCCACAACGGTGCTATTGAGGGCGTGCAGCGTAGGTTTACTAGATTAATTCCCGGAATGGCGGGACTGTCATATGTTGAATGACGGGAGCGACTAGGCTTGTATACACTGGAATTTAGAAGGATGAGAGGAGATCTTATCGAAACGTATAAGATTATTAAGGGGTTGGACACGTTAGAAGCAGGAAACATGTTCCCAATGTTGGGGGAGTCCAGAACCAGGGGCCACAGTTTAAGAATAAGGGGTAGGCCATTTAGAACTGAGATGAGGAAAAACTTTTTCAGTTAGAGAGCTGTGAATCTGTGGAATTCACTGCCTCAGAAGGCACTGGAGGCCAATTCTCTGAATGCATTCAAGAGAGAGCTAGATAGAGCTCTTAAGGATAGCGGAGTCAGGGGGTATGGGGAGAAGGCAGGAACGGGGTACTGATTGAGAATGATCAGCCATGATCACATTGAATGGCGGTGCTGGCTCGAAGGGCCGAATGGCCTCCTCCTGCACCTATTGTCTATTGTCTATTGTGGTACCACTTTGTCATTGATATCATTAGGGCGGCATGTTGACGCAGCGGTAGAGCTACTGCCTTACAGCGCCAGAGACCCGGGTTCGATCCTGATGACGCGCGTTGTCTGTACGGAGTTTGTACGTTCTCCCCGTGACCTGCGTGGGTTTTCTCTGAGATCTTCGGTTTCCTCCCACACTCCAAAGACGTACAGGTCTGCGGGTTAATTGGCCTGCAAAATTGTCTCTTGTGTGTGCGGGATAGTATTAGTGCGCGGGGATCGCTGGTCGGTGCCGAAGGGCCTGTTTCCGCGATTTATCTCTAAAATTAAAAACTGAATTTGCCAATGTATAAATGGAATTAAAATAGAATATGGCTGCATAGATGCGGTTTATAGGAAGTTTAGTAGTGAGTCTGAGGGATCACCTTTGCAGGACATCTTAGGGGAGTCCAGAACCAAGGGCCACAGTTTAAGAATAAGGGGTAGGCCATTTAAAACTGAGATGAGGAAAAACCTTTTCAGTTAGAGAGTTGTGAATCTGTGGAATTCTCTGCCTCAGAAGGCAGTGGAGGCCAATTCTCTGAATGCATTCAAGAAAGAGCTAGATAAAGCTCTTAAGGATAGTGGAGTCAGGGGGTATGGGGAGAAGGCAGGAATGGGGTACTGATTGAGAATGATCAGCCATGATCACATTGAATGGCGGTGCTGGCTCGTAGGACCGAATGGCCTCCTCCTGCACCTATTGTCTATTGTCTATTGACATCCAATGATGGGAATTTTCATGGAGGTTGTTCTGTGGCCTATCCTATTAAATCTTCCCCGTCACCTTACACCTATGTCCTCTGGTTCTCGATTTCCCCACTCCGGGCAAGAGACTTGCAGGGCATTTTTTTTCCAAGATTCCCTGAGCCTCGCCCACATTCAATCAAGCCTCAAATTAAATGGTAATGAAACCTCTTGGAAAACATGCAGCCCAGAATCAGTGTGCTATTAGTGCACCTGGATCATGGAGTAACAAGGCGCTCCGGAATAACACTGCTAAAAACAAGCTCCGCTGAAAGCAACAGCTGTGCTCGGACAATGCCAGTAATTACTGTACTGTGGGGCCCGCTGTAATTATGGAGTTGATTAAAGCCTGCAAGTCACACGACTGCAAGGGTGGCAGCTCTTAAAGGCATGGCAACACTACCACCCGCCATCTCTCTCACACACAACTCCCCCCCCCCCCCCCCCCCCACCCCGACACAAACCAACAATCCATCGTTCTGATGAAGGAGACGGGGCAGTGCAAGCAGCCAACACAACAGACAATAGGTGCAGGAGTAGGCCACTCGGCCCTTCGAGCCAGCACCGTGGCTGGTCATGCACAATCAGTACCCCAAGGAAGACACCCAAGGAAGACTTGCTTGCCCGATCTTGTGATAGTAACCGTGGGATCGTTTACAGCTACCTCATCTGAAAGGTGGTACCTCCAGCACCGGAAGGAATCCTCTCAGAGTGCCATCCTGTATTTTGTCCATAAGCCTCTGGAGTGAGACTTGAACCTGCAGCCATCTAACCCAACAGTAACATTGCAACCTACGAAACAGTGCTGATGCCAGTAAAATTGGCACGGCACACAGAACAGGCATGCATCAGGTGAGGTGCATCAGGTGAGGATCAGTCCAGCTAATGTCTAAGATTATGCAGTTAAACAAAAATTCCTTCATAACATTGATGGAACCAACCTTCTTAATATTTCTTTTTTTTGGATATGGCTGTCATTGGAATGGTCGACATTTATCAGTCACTTTGCTAGGACATTTCCAAGATGAGTTAACAGACAACACATTAATGAAGTTACATAGGGTGGCACGGTGGTGCAGCGGTAGAGTTGCCGCCCGACAGCGCCATAGACCCGGGTTCACTCCTGACTGCGGGTGCTGTCTGTAGGGTGTTTACATGTTCTCCCCGTGACCACCTGGGGTTTCCCCGGGTGCTCCAGTTTCTTCCCACACTCCAAAGACGTACAGGTTTGTAGGTTAATTGGCTTCGGTAAAAATTGTAAATTGTTCCTAGTGTGTAGTGTGTGCTGGTCAGCACAGACTCGATGGGCCGAAGGGCCTGTTTCCACACTGCATCTCCAAACCAAACTAAACCAAACTAAACCAAACTAAACCAAACTAAACCAAGGCAGACTGAAGAATGTTACCAGTTTTACATCCTTAAAGGATATCAATGAGCCTGGTCAAGTTCCAGAACTTTCCACCTGTTCATGATCATCATTACCTTTACTGGCTCCTCAATTGCAAATTAATTATCGGAATTTAAGCTCCCTAACTGGTGGGAATTTCAACTCATCTTTCCAGATCATTAGATACTGAGTCACTGGTCAAATAACATAATCACACTGCCACTTCAGGAAGAATCTCCGAAGGGCAAGATTTTGTTGGGAGGATGTGTGTTGGAGATTGTTTTTATTGTTTCAGTCAGATAACTGTGACTCTGGAAGGTTCCATGGAGGATATCTGGAGGGTTCCATGACTCTATGATTTACAAAAGATAGACGCAAAAAGCTGGAGTAACTCAGCGGGACAGGCAGCATCTCTGGAGAGAAGGAATGAGTAACGTTTCGGCTCGAGACACTTCTTCGGATTTACAAAGATGAACAAAGTTCCCTTCCACCTGATTTCAAATTGGTCCAGAAATGCCAACTCCTGAAACACTGGCATCAAAATATCTGGGGTTATAGTTGGAATACGGGATCCTTTCTGGGATTTTAGTTTAGTTTAGAGATACAGTGCGGAATCAGGCCCTTCGGCCCACCGAGTCCGCGCCGACCAGCGATCCACGCACATTAACACTACCCTAGACACTAGGGGTAATTTACATTTATACCAAGCCAATTAATCTACAAACCTGTACATCTTTGGAGTGTGGGAGAAAATGGAAGATCTCGGAGAAAGCTCACGCAGGTCATGGGGAGAACGTACAATCTCCTTACAGACAGCTCCCGTAGTCAGGATCGAACCCGGGTCTCTGGTGCTGTAAGGTAGCAACTCTACTGCTGCGCTACTGGGATGTCTGGAATAGAGGTTGATACATGAATGGCACTCTTTCCCTTAACATCTGAAGTTAGAGGATTTGTACCACATTTCATAATTTGGATTAAAGGCTGCTTGCGTGGATTAAGGGGGGCGTTGCATTGTTAGAAGTAACAATTTCAAAGGAGGTGTTAACCTGAGATGGTGTGGGTGGCATCGTGACACGGAAACAAAGCTTCTACCTCATAACTCCAGTGACTCAAGTCAGTCTGGTGCTGTCTGTGTACATTCCTCCTACATCTTCCTCATTGGTGCAGCAGTAGAGTTGCAGCCTTACAGCGCCAGAGACCTGCGTTTGATCCTGACTACGAGTGCTATCTGTACGGAGTTTGTACGTTCTCCTCGTGACTGCGTGGGTTTTCCCCGGGTGCTACGGTTTCCTCCCACAGTCCAAAGACGTACAGGTGTGTAGGTTAATTGGTTTCAGTAAAACTTGTAAATTGTCCCTGGAGTGTCGGAGAATGTTAGTGTATGGAGATTGCTGGTCGGCGCGGAGTCGGTGGTCCACGCTTTATGTCTAACCTGACCGAACCTAATCCCAAAGACGCGCAGGTGGGTAGGATTATTATTCAGTCTAAAGTGCCCCTCGGGTAGATGGGTGGTGGAATGAATGGGAATGTGGGGCGAACATGTTACAGGGAAAAGTAGTGGAGGGAATGAGATTGCTCTGCCAACCGGTATAGACTTAATGCGTGGCTTCCTTCTTCATCGTAGGGAAATATAAAGGAGCTCATCATATGGACATTGAAGGGGTTGTGGCACCAATCAGCAAAGCAGGAATGGTGTTCCCACCAAAGCCCAGACCCATATTTACCACAACTCATGACATCAACATTGATTTTCTGGTCATCGTCATATTTTCCTTGTGGGCTCTTGCTGTGTGCACATTGGTGGCTGTATTCAAAGGGTCATAAAGTCATACAGCACGGAAACAGGCCCATCGGCCCCATTTGCCCATGCTAATCCATGAAGCGCCATCTATGCTGGTCCCACCTGCCCGTGTTGCCCCGTATCCCTCTAAACCTTTCTTATCCATGTACCTTTCCAAATGTCTTTTAAGTGTTGTTATAGCACCTGCCCAACTACGTTCTCTGGAAGCTCGTTCCATATCCCCACCACATTCTGTGTGAAAAAAAATCCCCTCGGGTTCCATTTTTAGCTTATAGTTTAGTTTAGAGATACAGTGCAGAAACAGGCCCACCGTGTCTACACCGGCCAGCGATCCCTGCTAACGATTGCTACCTTACACACACGAGGGACAATTTACAAAAGCACCAAGCCAATTTATTTTTTTTAACTATAAAATGCAAAATACAGAGCAGGCTACTTAAACCTGAGGTTGGTGGGAGAGGGTGAATTCAAAATGGGTCTCATCCTCACCATTTGTTGCAAATACCCTTGCCAGCAGGTGTCACTAGTCAGTGCAGATAAACCATCTCAGCTTTGGTCGTGAGATGTTGTGGATGAGCACGTGCAGAATAAAAGGACGTACCTTTGGAAAGGAGAGGAGATGGAATTTTTTTAGTCAGAGGATAGTGAATGTGTGGACTTCATTGCCACAGACGGCTGTGGAGGCCGAGTCAATTGATATTTTTAAGGCGGATATTGACAGCTTCTTGATTAGTACGGGTGTCAGGGGTTACGGGGCGAATGCAGGAGAATGGGGTTGGGATAGATCAGCCATAATTGAATGGCGGAGTAGACTTGACGGGCCACATGGCCTAATTCTGCTCCTAGAAATTATGAACTATGAACTTGTGTAGGGACCAGCTATGTGGACCCCACCCCAGATAGTGCCAGCCCCACTCCATTCCCAACCCTCCTGGGCCGGTTCCGTGACTTGAAAATGACCACACGGCATCCTCTGATACTACACTCCACCACTCCCATTTCCCTGATCTCTTTCCAATCCATTTAATGCCAACAAAACGCAAACCGAACTTATTGACTGCATCTGAAAAGCCAGTATGAAAATGAAGTAAACGGTGCACAGGATCGGTGGTCCGTGATGTGTTTCATTCCCCTCTCCCACGTTGAGGGTGCTGCCTGTACGCTGGGCCTCGATATTGTAAGGTGACAGATCAGGGGTGGGAGAAGAGGGTGTGGGATGGAGATTGGAGTGGGTGAGGGGAAGGAGGCGGGGTAGGGCTAATAATGAAGCCATTTACTGGCGATGGACATGGGTACAAAGAGCTTCTAGAATTTTCTCTAATGTCTTTCAAAGAGGGTAAAGAAATCAGTGAATGACAAATGAAGGCCAAGGCTACAAGTTTCATGGATATAAAAAAACAGACTGGAATGTAAATTTGAAATAAACATCATTCCCGGGGGGTAACAGGTAAGATAAAAGGGTGCCATTTATCGATTACTATTTTATTTCATACCTTTATTCGTGTATACAGAAAATGGAATTGGGACTCATCTTTCTTTATTCATTTTTCCACCAGTTTAATTCGTTCTCTCACCATGCGTCTCACCAAAACTCAAGTTTTGTCTTCAAATGTTAACTCATGAAGTGTGGTCGGCACGGTGGCGCAGCGGTAGAGCTGCTGCCTTACAGCGCCAGAGACCCGGGTTCGATCCTGCCTAAGGGTGCAGTCTGTACGGAGTTTGTACACTCTCCCTGTGAACGTGTGGGTTTTCTCCGGGTGCTCCAGTTTCCTCCCACGCCCCAAAGACGTACAGGTTTGTAGGTTCATTTCACCCATTCCTTCTCTCCCGAGATGCTGCCTGACCTGCTGAGCATTTTGTGAATCTTGACCCAGGTTTGTAGGTTAATTGGCTTCGGTAAGAAAATTGTAAATTGTCCCTAGTGCGTGTAGGATGGTGTTAGTGTATGGGGTGCTCGCTGGAAGGCATGGACTCGGTGGGCTGAAGGGCCTGCTTCTGCGCTGTGTATCTCTCTAAAGACTGGAGTCAAACATTTTGGGCAGAAGGGCTCGTTTCTGCATTGCACTGTTCTATGTTCTATGTTTTAAAAGTAGGGAATGCATCCTGAATATAATACTACAGTAGTTGCCGCTAAGGGATAAACTTTGATTCGGCTAAAGTTAACCCCTCGATCCAGATATTCGTCCCTGATCAGTACAGCTGACGTGTTCCACCGTCGCAACAGTATCTTGCATTTCACGGTCATCGTTCAGTACCAAAGTTCCAATACGGAACGTAGAACAGTACAACATAAGAACGGGACCTTCGGCCCACAATGGCTATGCCGAACATGATACCTCGACCATCTCTTTTCTACCTGTGCATAAGTCATAGCCCTCTAATCCCTGCATATCCATATGTCTATCCAAAAGCCTCATTACGCCACTATTATATCTGCCTTGCTGCCTATTCCTAATGGATCCTGTAATGATGACAATTAGGACCTAATCAAAAGGACACAAAGTGCTGGAATAACTCAGTGGGTCAGGCAGCATCTCTGGAGAACATTGATAGGTGACGTTTGGGTTCAGAACCCTTCTTCAGACTGAACGAAAAGGGGGGGGTGGGGGGGGGAGTTAGAACAAACCTGGAAGAGAGGAGAGGCATGACAAAGCTTGGAGAAGCGGAAATCATAGAGGGGGGGGGGCACTGAGAGAGAGTCTCACAGTACTGTACTCAGAGAGAGGAGGAGAATTTCTTCAAAGTAGGCATATCTTGTGGAGATCTCACAGTAGAGCAGTCAAAATGTAGCGAACGAGGAACTACTGCAGATGCCGGTTCATATAAAAGGACACAAAATGGTGGAGTGACTCAGCAGGTCAGGCAGAATCTCTGGTGAACATGGACAGGTGACGTTTCAGGTCGGAACCCTATTCACTTTGGTGGATTAATTGTCCCATAGAGCTTGATAATAGACCAGTAACATAATCTTAATCATCATAATCATAATTGTAATTTATTAGCCGGGTATGTTTTGCAACACACGAGGAATTTAGTTTGCCACACAGTCATACCAAAAAAGCTACAAGCCACACAACTACATAAAAATTGACGTAAGCATCCACCGCAGCGGCTCCTCCACATTCCCCACTGTGATGGAAGGCAGTGAAGTCTTATCTTCTTTCCTCTTTTCCTCCCGCAGTTGTGGGAGTCGAACCATCTGCAGCCGGTGATTGAGCTCCCGCATCAGGGTGGTTGAAACTCCTGCGGCTTGGAGTTCCCGAAATCGGTCTCTAACCAGGGACCACGAGCTCCACAATGTTAAAGTCCGCAGCTACCGCAGTTTGGAGCACCAAAGGCTGCCCCCAGGCAAAGGGATCGCCCGCTCCGAGATGTTAAAGACCGCAGGCTCAATAGACAATAGACAATAGACAATAGGTGCAGGAGGAGGCCATTCAGCCCTTCGAGCCAGCATCGCCATTCAATGTGATCATGGCTGAACATTCTCAATCAGTACCCCGATCCTGCCTTCTCCCCATACCCCCTGACTCCGCTATCCTTAAGAGCTCTATCCAGCTCTCTCTTGAATGCATTCAGAGAATTGGCCTCCACTGCCTTCTGAGGCAGAGAATTCCACAGATTCACAACTCTCTGACTGAAAAAGTTTTTCCTCATCTCAGTTCTGAATGGCCTACCCCTTATTCTTAAACTGCGGCCCCTTGTTCTGGACTCCCCCAACATTGGGAACATGTTTCCTGCCTCTAACGTGTCCAACCCCTTAATAATCTTATACGTTTCGATAAGATCTCCTCTCATCCTTCTAAAAGAAGAGCTCCGCGGTTTTGGAGCTCTAGAAGTCCCAAACAAGAGGCCGCCAACTCCACTACGTTAGGCCGCAGTGCAGGCGGAGATACGACACGGAAAAAGTCGCTTCTCCGTCTAGCCAAGATCTAACCAAGATATGGCATGAGGTGAATAAAATGTATCTATTTTTCTGTTCTGTCCCTCTAGAAATGAACACCAGTACTTGCACGTCTTTTGTTTTTGCGATACTGACCGCGCTCACGTTTTACACATTACATTGTGAACTTGGAAGTATTAAGAAAGACTTCTAAATACTGTGGGGGTTTTTTTTTTCTTCCCCCCGCAAGATAAAATATGGCTAAGAGTGGGCCATAAGATTAAAGGGCAGTTGATCAATCGGACTTGCAGGCAGCAAAAAACTAGGGGGCCATAAATAAAAGATAAATCTAATTTTGAATTCAGCAGAGAGTAGTTAGAACATGGATCTCTCTACCACACGGAGTAATCAAGGCAAAGGGCATGTCTGCATTTAAGGGGAAGCTGGGTTTATTATCTGGAGGAAAGTTAGATGAAGAGGGATGGGTGACGACCTGAAGCATAAAAGCCAGCACAGACCAGCTGTGCCAAATTGCTTATTTGTGTTCAGTACATCCTATCCAATATAATGTATCTCTTTGAGGATATCACCAGCAAAGCTCGGTACAGATTTGGATGGTTCTTCAGAGTATATCAATATGTAACATGGAACTTAAAGTGTTGATGTAGTGGTGTACCTTTCATATGATGATGGGTGACAAACCAAGTAATTTTGTTAGGACAGCATCTGTGATAACATAGTGCATTATAGAACCAGATTTATCGCTTTATGTTTCTGTGCTTGCCATTACGTGTTGTAGCAAAACAAAATACGACTGAATGATGTGGAACACATTTTGGAATGAAAGTTTGAATGCGATTTTTTTTTTTTTTTTTGTGAGTTTGAGTGAGGAAGTGGTGTAGATTTACACCAGAGGATCTGAGTGAACAGCAGGGATCGCCAAACTAACAAAAGAAGCAAATTCATCATTCAGGCAGCAACCAGGCCGAATCTTCCCCCGAATCTTCCTAACGGCAGAGGCTGACTAGCAGTCTGTCCGTCTTTTTTTTGTTGAGTGTCGGTGTTGGGATGATTTTTATATATATTTTTTTGGTTGTGTATGTGTGGGAGGGGGTGGTGGTGTGTGGGGGGTGGGTGTGGGTGGGTGGGTGTGGGGAACTTTTCTCTTCCTCACGGCGCGGGGTGCGGCTCGGCTGCGGGGCCTAACATCCCCCGGTGCGGCTCGGCCGCTGGACTTTACATCCCGGTGCGGCTCGGCCGCTGGACTTTACATCCCGGTGCGGCTTGGCCGCTGGACTTACATCGCCCGGTGCAGCTCGGCTGCGGGGCTTAACACCGCCCGGTGCAACTCGGCTGCGGGACTTTACATCGCCCGGTGCAGCTCGGCTGCGGGGCTTAACACCGCCCGGTGCAGCTCGGCTGCGGGGCTTAACATCGCCCGGTGCAGCTCGGCTGCGGGGCTTAACATCGCCCGGTGCAGCTCGGCTGCGGGGCTTAACACCGCCCGGTGCAACTCGGCTGCGGGACTTAACACCGCCCGGTGCGGCTCGGCTGCGGGACTTTTCACCGCTGGTGCGGCTCGGCTGCGGGACTTAGCTGCGCAAGGCTTGGTCGCGGGCCTTTCATCGCCCGGTTCGGCCGCGAGACGTTTCAGCGCCCGGTGCGGGGACTGTGCGGGTCGGTTGGGGACGAGCTGTCTGTCCGTGGGCGTGGGGAAGAGAGGGGAAGTTTTGTTGCCTCCATCACAGTGAGGGGGTGTTTGGAGTCACTGTGATGGACGTTTGTGTTGGGGCTATGTGTCTTGTGTTCTTTTTTTTTTCTATGACTGCTATGTAGTTTCGTTCGGTACTTCGGTACCGAACGACAAATAAAGCTCTGTTATGTTATACCTGTTATTGTGTCCACACAACAGCTGGTTCCATTTAGCACACATGGGCACTACATGAACCTGGCATTGAAAGCTAACGGAACCTGACGTGAAGATAGACACAAAAATGCTGGAGTAACTCAGCGGGTCGGGCAGCATCTCTGGAGAAAAGGCATAGGTGACATTTCGGCGATCGCTTCGCTGAACACCTGCGCTCGGTCCGCATTAACCAAACTGATCTCCCGGTGGCCGAGCACTTCAACTCCCCCTCCCATTCCCAGTCTGACCTTTCTGTCATGGGCCTCCTCCAGTGCCATAGTGAGGCCCACCGGAAATTGGATGAACAGCACCTCATATTTCGCCTGGGCAGCTTGCAGCCCAGTGGTATGAACATCGACTTCTCCAACTTTAGATAGTTCCTCTGTCCCTCCCTTCCCCTCCTCCTTCCCAGATCTCCCTCTATCTTCCTGTCTCCACCTATATCCTTCCTTTGTCCCTCCCCCCTGACATCAGTCTGAAGAAGGGTCTCGACCCGAAAAACGTCACCCATTCCTTCTCTCCCGAGATGCTGTCCGACCTGCTGAGTTACTCCAGCATTTTGTGAATAAATCGATTTGTACCAGCATCTGCAGTTATTTTCTTATACTATATATATAGGCATAGGTGACATTTCAGGTCGAGACCCTTCTTCAGACTCAGAGTCAGGGGAAAGGGAAAAGAGGCATGTATATGTATGGTGATATGGAGAGATATCGAACAAATGATTGAACGATATGCGAAAAGTAACAATGTTTTGCTGCACAGGGAATCTCATTAAACAACCAATCTGGAGAAAGCTTTCAACTGCTGAAGTTATTCCTGCAAGGCAGCTATCGATTGGGAGGTGCAAACTCTAACCAATACATACCTCTCTGAGATTAAATATAGGCCATTATGTAGACATTCCTCTGGAAAACACTGTGATATGGGGGCTTCACATATCACATGTTGGGGCTCACGTTGTCGACCTCCCCGTGGTGAGCCCTGTCAACTGACCTCAGTCAGGTGAACGACAACAAACAGAAACAGCAGAAGCAGAAGCAGCTTCATAACTTCTGCTGCCTCAAACACAAGAAGGAAGATATCACATGCGTTATGTGGTTTTATTTTGCAGAACTTTGCATACTAAGGGAACGATAAAGGCCCACAGCATTTTGTACTTTAATATACATAATAAAAGAGCAGAAGTGATGATAAATCTCGACAAGACCCAGGTTGGTCCGCAATTTTGGACATGCTGTGGTAGGAATATAAAATAGGAAGATAATCTAATACACATGGGCAGCACAGTGGCACAGCTGGAAGAACCGCTGCTTCACAGCGCCAGAGACGCAGGCTCAATCTTGAACTTGGGTGCTGTCTGTGTGGAGTTTGCATGTTTTCCCTGTGCCCGACTGGGTTTCAATAGACAATAGACAATAGGTGCAGGAGGAGGCCATTCAGCCCTTCGAGCCAGCACCACCATTCAATGTGATCATGGCTGATCATTCTCAATCAGTACCCCGTTCCTGCCTTCTCCCCATACCCCCTGACTCCGCTATCCTTAAGAGCTCTATCTAGCTCTCTCTTGAATGCATTCAGAGAATTGGCCTCCACTGCCTTCTGAGGCAGAGAATTCCACAGATTCACAACTCTCTGACTGAAAAAGTTTTTCCTCATCTCCGTTCTAAATGGCCTACCCCTTATTCTTAAACTGTGGCCCCTTGTTCTGGACTCCCCCAACAATGTTTCCTCCCACATTCCAAAGATGTGCGGCTTTGTAGGTTAATCGACCTTTGTAGGTTAATTGCCCTTAGTGTGTCGGCAGTGGATGGGCAAGTGGGATAACCTAGAACTAGTGTGAATAGTGATTGATGGTCGGCATTGACTGGGTGGGCCGAATGCCTGCTTCCATGCGTGGTATCTCTAAACTAAACTCATGGTGCTTACTTGGCCATCCAGTGAAATTATGTCAGATCTGTGTCCTAATTGCTTTTATCTCAATGGCTTCATATTCCCTCATGACAAGGTAACATGCCGGTTACTGGACCAGCAACCAGAGGTCTGGATCGTTGATCCAGAGACATGAGTTTGGTTCCCACCAGGCATCTGGGAATTTAAATCCAAGTAATTAAATAAGTCAGTGATTTTATTGAAAATCTAACCTCTGTAACGGGGTGCATGAAATAACCGGATTACTATCTGGGAGAAAACCGCCCATTTTCTGCATGTATACCCCTTTATATGTGACTTCGAGCCACCAATATAGTTGGCATTTATCTGCCTTCTCACTTCAGGGGCGATTAAGAATGGCATGAAGTGCCAGCACTGTCAGCAACATTCATATCCTTACAACAAATACATCCGGAAGTGGCGGCGCCTAACGGCAGCGGCTCACTAGCAGTCTGTTCGTCTTTTTTCCTTTTTTTTTTGTTGTGTGTCGGTGTTGGGATGGTTTTTATATATTTTTTTGGTTGTGTATGTGTGGGAGGGGGTGGTGGTGTGGGGGGGGGGGGGAACTTTTCTCTTCCTCACGGCGCGGGGTGCGGCTCGGCTGCGGGGCCTAACATCGCCCGGTGCAGCTTGGCCGCTGGACTTAACAGTGCCCGGTGCGGCTCGGCCGCTGGACTTTACATCGCCCGGTGCAGCTTGGCCGCTGGACTTAACAGTGCCCGGTGCGGCTCGGCCGCTGGACTTTACATCGCCCGGTGCGGCTTGGCCGCTGGACTTAACAGTGCCCGGTGCGGCTCGGCCGCGGGACTTAACATCGCCCGGTGCGGCTCGGCCGCGGGACTTTACATCGCTGGTGCGGCTCGACTGCGGGACTTAACATCGCCCGGTGCAGCTCGGCTGCGGGACTTAACACCGCCCGGTGCGGCTCGGCTGCGGGTCTTTTCATCGCTGGTGCGGCTCGACTGCGGGACTTAACATCGCCCGGTGCGGCTCGACCACGGGACTTAACATCGCCCGGTGCGGCTCGGCCACGGGACTTAACATCGCTGGTGCGGCTCGACCACGGGACTTTACATCGCCCGGTGCGGCTCGGCCACTGGACTTAGCTGCGCAAGGCTTGGTCGCGTGCCTTTCATTGCCCGGTTCGGCCGCGGGACGTTTCAGCGCCCGGTGCGGGGACTGTGCGGGTCGGTCGGGGACGAGCTGTCTGTCCGTGGGCGTGGGGAAGAGAGTGGAAGTTTTGTTGCCTCCATCACAGTGAGGGGGTGTTTGGAGTCACTGTGATGGACGTTTGTGTTGGGGTTATGTGTTTTGTGTTCTTTTTTTCTATGACTGCTATGTAGTTTCGTTCGGTACTTCGGTGCCGAACGACAAATAAAGCTCTGTTATGAAACATATTCTCAGTCCCAGAATGAAACCTAACGATCGCGGTGGCATCTGCTGCTTTTCATTGCTCGTGAGTTCCAAACTTCTATGATCTTTTATTTGTTTGAAATGGAATAAACTTGATTCATTTTTGAGTTAATACTCAGAATAGAATAAACTGCATTTTTGATGTTTAGTTTAGTTTAGTTTGGAGATACAGCATGGAAAATCCGACTTCGATCCACCGAGTCCACGCCAACCATCGTTGACCAATTACATTACTAATTACCCTGAGAAAATTAACATGGACCTTCTAATAGAACTGGGATAATCTGCACAGCAGCACAGTGGTAGAACTGCTGCCTTACAGTACCACAGACCCGGGTTCGATCCTGACCTCTGTGTGGAGTTTGCACGTTTCCCCTGAGACCACATGTGCTCCGGTTTTCTCTTTCATGTCAATGACATGCAGGGTCGTAGGCTAATTGGCCCTCTATAAACTATCCTCAGAATGTAGAAAGTAGATAACATAGAACTAGTGTGAACAGGCGATCGATGGTCATTGCGGACTCAATGGGCCGAACGGCCTGTTTCCATGCAGTATCTCTAAACTAAAGTAACCTGTACGATAAAGCCACAGCACTGTGAGGAGAGAATTCCAGGGATCCAGAGACAATGAAGGAACAGCTGATATAACTAGAAGATAGACACAATATGCTGGAGGAACTCAGCGGGACAGGCAGCATCACTGGATAGGAGGAATGAGTGACGTTTTGGGTCGAGACCCTTCTTCATTAACTACATTGTGGTGAAAGTGTGGCGGAGTTCCCATGTACCTTTTGATCTGTATCTTTTGGTGGTAGAGGCTACTGGTTTGGAGCTGCTGCCAAAGAAGCCTTTACGAGTAGTTGCGATGCCTTCAGCATGCTGCACACACTGCATGCACATGGCATAGATGGTGATAGAGTGGTTGTTTAAAGGAGTGTATGGACAGCCATTAAGCAGATAGTGAGCTCCGATATCGCTGAGCCCAAGCTAAGTCGCAAGTATTTCATCACACTCCTGGCTTGTGTCGACTAAGAAAGGATTTGGATCGTGAAAAGTTGGTTCCCAATCACATTAATGCTGCTGCTAGGAAAGCTCTAATTCCTCAGAAGGCTGCGGAAAATACAACATGTCTCTAATGACTTAAGGATTTACTACAGATTCCCTATGGAAATCATCATATCCAAATACTTTGCTGCTTGGTATGGTCACCGCTCTGCCTATGACCGGGTAGAGCCTACGACCGACCAGATAGAGACATGACCAGTTAGATAGAGCTCTTAATGATAGCGGAGTCAGGGTGTATGGGGAGAGGGCAGGAACGGGGTACTGATTGCGAATGATCAGCCATGATCACATTGAATGGCGGTGCTGGCTCGAAGGGCCAAATGGCCTACTCCTGCTCCTATTGTCTATTGTCTATTGACCACAAGAAATTGCAGAGTTGTGAACGCAGTCAATCCATCATGTAAAGCAGCCTCACTACCCCCACCTGCAATTGACACCATCTACACTTAGGCACAATGAACTGCACATGCTGATTTACCAAGGAAGACCCAAAATGCTGGAGTAACTCAGCAGGTCAGGCAGCATCTATCCAGGGATCTACACTTGATAATGCTCAGGAAAGCAGCCAACATAATCAAGGACCACTCACACTCCTGTCATTCCTTCCTCTCCCCACTCCTGTCGGGCAGAAGATGCCAAAGCTTGCAAGCACCTACCACCGGATTCAAGAAACAGCTTCTGTTATGAGTCTTCCAATTCCAATTCCA
Source organism: Rhinoraja longicauda (assembly GCF_053455715.1). Taxonomy (NCBI): domain Eukaryota; kingdom Metazoa; phylum Chordata; class Chondrichthyes; order Rajiformes; family Arhynchobatidae; genus Rhinoraja; species Rhinoraja longicauda. The sequence continues at coordinate 9,693,229 of NC_135979.1, read as the reverse complement.
ATTTCCAAAAGGGTGGCACGGTGGCGCAGCGGTAGAGTTGCCGCCTTACAGAGACCTGGGTTCAATCCTGCCTTCAGGTGCTGTCTGTACGGAGTTTGTACGTCCTCCGCAAGACCTGCATGGGTTTTCTCCGAGATCTTCGGTTTCCTCCCACGTCCCAAAGATGTACAGGTTTGTAGGTTAATTGGCTTCGTATAAATGTAAACTGTCCCTCGTGTGTGTAGGATAGCGTTAATGTGCGGGGATCGCTGGTCGGCTTGGACTCAGTGGGCCAAAGGGCCTGTTTCCAAGCTGTATGCCTAAATTAAAAAAATTAAACTAAACTAAACCTCATTGTGGCCCTTGCAAATGTATTTATCTGCTCTTTCTCTGTTAGTTGTAAACTGTATTCTGAACTCTTACTCTCTCTTTGAATACAGTCTCTGACATCCACATTCCCCAGTGTAGCAGGCCGGGACTTCAGATTAACTTGATGCCCATAAAACAAACCATTTGTGAAATATATGCTCCAGTCAAATTAAGTTTTATTAGAGTGTAGTGTCAAACTGTCTCGCTTCCATGCATATTGTTCGTTCCTCTAAAAAGCCAGGGCTTCACAAGCTAAAGATTAAAAGTCTGCTGGCATTGGACTAAGCTTTCTGGCTTCAAAACAAAAATAAGTCAAACTCTGGGTCCATTTTCAGAATGATACAATTGTTAAACTTGAATAAAGCCACTGAGTCCACACAGACCATCGATCGCTGGTTAAACACTGGTTATCCCACTTCCTCATCCACTCCCGAATGAGGGCAATTTTACAGAGGCCAATTGAGCATCTTTGGGATGTGGGGGGTATGCAAAAAAAATATTATGGGGCATTTGGTAAAGATGCAACAAACAAAAACAGATTTACAAAACTGGAAGTTGTTAAGAACAAGAAAACAATGCTGAGAAATGAACTGAATGATATCTTTAAAATATGCAATGGCATAGTGGGATAAATCTAGGGAAATATTATTACATGTCCAAAAAGCAAACAAAATTTTACCAGTGAATCCGTAGGCAATTGAAAAGACGCCTCTACCCAGATACCATCTCTCTCAAGTAAAGATCCTGGGGCATTTAATTGAAAAGGAGCAAGAGGATTCATCCTGGTGCTCCGACCAACATTATCCCTTCACCGTCGTTACAGAAACAGATTAGCTGGGCATTTATCTCATGTTTATGGAAGCTGCCTGTGCACAGAGTGGCTCCCACTTCTCCCACATTACAACTATATGGAACAGTAATGTAATGTAACTATATGTAACTGCATTCCGATATTGGGTTGCAAGGTTGTGCAAGCTGGTCGAGCTGCTGCTTCACACCACCAGAGACCCATTCGATCTTGACCTCAGGTGCTGCCTTGCCGAGTTTGCACATTCTCCCTGTGGGACCACGTGGGTTCCCTCCGGGTGCTCCGGTTTCCTCCCACATCCCAACGACGTGCAGGGTGTGGAGGTTAATCGGACACTGTAAATCGCCCCCTAGTGTGAAGGGAGTGGACGCAAAGGAGGGATAACATAGAACTAGTGTGAACGGGTGACCGATGGGCGTCGTGGACTTGGTGGGCCGAAGGACCTCTTTTCCACGCTGCATCTCTAAACCATAGCTAGGCTTCAAACAACATGCCATTCATGGCTGTGATGGTCTTTGGGACACCTCGATAAGTAATACATGTTTTCACTTCTCTCTTTGAAACAAATGCGAGGAGCTTTGGAAGGAATTTTTCCGGGGCTGTGTTTAAGAGAATTACAGAGAAATGAAATAGAAGCCATGGGAATGGTTGATCAAAATGGAACAAGAAAGAAAGCAGAAAACGCCGGCATTTTTCCCCAAAAAATTAATGACACCCAAACTGGCGATGCCTCTTTATAGAAATGAATGTTCTCACAGATCAGAGAGCTGCCCTCCTCAGCATTTCGGGAGAGCTGAATAGACAGCTGGCTTTCCTTTGGGCTCAAACAATGGCTTATCAGAGGCAGGAGTTAATTCCCATTCTCTATGTACGGTGTGTGTCGGAGCTGATAAGGTGGCACAGTTAATTAGCTCCAACCCAACAAGGGGCTAAAAGCAGAGCACGGCGAGATTCAGGAGCTGGGACTGATTTCATCATAATGTATTATAGATTAATGTCCCAACGGAACTGTAAAATTCCTCGCATAAATCAAACCTTTTATTCGCCATGAAAGCGGGCTACATGAAACAATGGTTGCATTAACTGTTTCACAACTGAAGTATTTCTTTGGTGTCGGAAGGAACTGCAGATGCTGCTTTACACCGAAGATAAGACGCAAAAATGCTGGAGTAACTCGGCAGGACAGGCAGCATCTCTGGAGAGAAGGAACGGGGGAATAAGTAACTGGATGGCTGTCCCCGACTGTACTGGTTTGTGGTACTCATGCTTCAACCCTTCCGCACTCAGCAGTGACACAAAAACCGATGCAAACACTCCACTGTCTTACAGAGAGCTCTGTTCCTTGGTATAGGAGCAGGGAGGTTCTGCTGCAGTTGTACAGGGCATTGGTGAGACCACACCTGGAGTATTGCGTACAGTTTTGGTCTCCTAATCTGAGGAAAGACATTCTTGCCATAGAGGGAGTACAGAGAAGGTTCACCAGATTGATTCCTGGGATGGCAGGACTTTCATATGAAGAAAGACTGGATAGACTCGGCTTGTACTCGCTGGAATTTAGAAGATTGAGGGGGGATCTTATAGAAACTTCCAAAATTCTTAAGGGGTTGGACAGGCTAGATGCAGGAAGATTCTTCCCGATGTTGGGGAAGTCCAGAACAAGGGGTCACAGTTTAAGGATAAGGGGGAAGTCTTTTAGGACCGAGATGAGAACGTTTTTTTCACACAGAGAGTGGTGAATCTGTGGAATTCTCTGCCACAGAAGGTAGTTGAGGCCAGTTCATTGGCTATATTTAAGAGGGAGTTAGATGTGGCCCTTGTGGCTAAAGGGATCGGCGGGTATGGAGAGAAGGCAGGTACGGGAGACTGATTTTGATGATCAGCCATGATCATATTGAATGGCGGTGCAGGCTCGAAGGGCCGAATGGCCTACTCCTGCACCCATTTTCTATGTTTCTATGTTTCTATCGGCAGTTCCTTCCTGCACACAAGGCTCAATTTACCTTGTGTAATGAAGGAACTGTTTAGGCCGATGAGAGACACAAAATGCTGCAGTAACTCAGCGGGTCAGGCAGCACCTCTGGAGAAAAGGAATAGATGACGTTTCGGGTCAGACCTCAATTACCTTTGCAGGTTGATGTAGAAAATCTCATGAAACTCTTTGGAAGAAAAAATACCAAAGCAACCGCAACCAACCCCCACCTCATTTCTCCCAGTGCCTCACCTGGATGCACACCCATTTCTCCCTTTACCCCTCCCATCCCCCCTCTACTTCCACCTACATTCCTACATTTGGCTTCAAATTTCACACCTTTTCTGTCCTTATCTCTTTATCTCTTTTTATCTTTTCATCTCTGGTCTTTGTCGAACCATCTGCCAATCAAAAAAAATGCTCACCTGTATCTACCTATCTACCTTTAGTTTAGTTTAAAGGTACAGTGTGGAAACAGGCCCTTCAGCCCGCCGAGTCCGCACCAACTGGTACTCACCCATACATGACTTCTATCCTGCACCCAAGGAATAATTTACAGAAGACAATTAACCTACAAAGCTGCATGTTTTTGGAATGTGGGGGGAAACCAGAGGACCCAGAGGAAACCCACACAGTCACAGGGAGAATGTACAAACTCTATACAGACAGCACCCATAGTCAGGGTCGAACCCGGGTCTCTGGCGCTGTAAGGCAGCAGCTCTATTGCTGTGCCACCGTGCTGCCCCACTTGACAAGATTTGTCCTGCTCCCAACTCTCTTCTAACTCTGTACCACAACAATCACTCTGAAGAAGGATCGTGACCCAAGACAACACTTGTCCATGTTCTCCAGAGATGCTGCCAGACATTTCGAGTTACTTTTGGTTAGCTTCTCGTTTTCACCCTACAAACAGCTGACAATGGGCTGTTTCCTTTATCATCGTTACTTTTTTTTGCATATCTTTTATTCATTGTTCTTTATCACATCATCGTCTATATCTCTCATTGGCCTTCTCCCTAACCAGTCTGAAGAAGGGCCTCGATCCGAAATGTCACCCATTCCTTCTCTCCAGAGATGCTGGCTGTCCTGCTGAATTACTCCAGGCATTTGTGTCTATCTGCAATTCCTCATGTCTACTGTGAAGCAATCTCCATTGTTCTGGCCAATACTCAATTCTTCAGTATTAGCAGTCGTAAAAGCAGACTTTCACTACACTGTTTGTCAGGGCTCCCTGCACACAAATTGCAGTATTTTATGCTTTACAATGGCCATTGTAGTGCAAGAGTATCATAGTGGCTCCCAGACTGCCTGCCCCTTTTCCGGGGTTATGTCCGTGCTCGCGTGTCCCTGGGGAGGGAACATGCGGTGTCCACGTGGACGCTGGAGGCCTTCCGTGAACGCTGGTAGCCGCGGGAGGTCGAATGCATTATTGACAAAGTTGGCGGAATTTTAATCCGATAACTGTTTTGTTTGTAAACTGCCAATACAGGCAGCTTTTGATTTGATCGCGTTACTACTTGGTATTGTGGCGCGTCGAAAAAGCCCGAAATAAATGCGAGGAGCCGGGTATTTCGGGAGGAATTAATTTAATACTTTTGCTAGACTAGTCAAGTCTACCAGAGTGAACTCACGCCCAAAACCTCGTCCTTTATAACCGTAGCAAAGGGCCGCCCCCCCTGGACCGGTCCATTCCCGTGCCGAGGGGTCGGTAGCGGTATGGCCCAACCCTTGGGAGCCGCCACAGAATGTTTGTTTTTGTTTTTGGAATAAAGTATTTGTTTTTTTTAAAAAGGCTTTGAAAATTATTATTTAAACAAGTCATTTGTTTCCTGTGATATATATTTCACTCTCTGTTGGTGATGGATCGGCTGAATAGATTAATGACAGTCTTACATTGGTAATATTGGCATTGCTTTCTTCAGAGTGGTGGGATCTGATTCAGATTATGAGGAGTATCATTGCAGGTGTGGAGATGACTAGTTCAGTAACACAACCATTATACTCTCACGTCCATGTTGTGCAGACTGTAAAACACTTCTTGGTCTTTAATGAAAGGTGTCGTATAAATGCACGCCTTTCTATTCGATTAGTTTGTTGCGTCACCTCAATGTCCACAGTGAATTGTCTCAAACGTGCACAAGGCTTTTGAGGAAAGTGGAACAAAGGGAGACATTGGTGAGTCGCACTGTTAAATAGTCTGATGACACTTACAGGCCGGGTGCAGAGTGGAGGAATGATGAGGATACCAAGAAAACATCTTCCTCCTCCACTCTTCATCCCTCCCCATACGACCAAACGACCGTACGACGGGGCATAGGAGCAGAATTAGACCATTCGGCCCATTGAGACTACTCCACCATTCAATTATGGCTGATCAATTTTTCTCCACCCCATTCTCAGCCTTCTCCCGGTAGCCTCAAGGATCGATCAATCTCTGCCTTAAAAATATCCAATGTCTTGGGCCTCCGTAGCTATCTGTGGCAGTGAATTCTGCAGATTTGCCCCCTTCTGGCTGAAGAAATTCCTCCTCATCTCCGTTTTGAAGGTACGTCTTTTTATTCTGAGGCTATGCCCTCAAACTTAAATAGTAAATTGAACAAGGAATGAACTCGGCAGCGAATTTGATCTGGTTGGGAAGTGGAGGAGACCAGGGAGAAAGTAAAAGTAACGGTGGTCTTTTTTCACCAAGACTGTTGAAGCAAGCTGAGGGTTTTAGTATTAACACAAATTCAAACTTACTCTGTAAGGCCCTTCGGCCCACCGAGTCCAGGCCGACCAGAGATCCACCTGCCTTCTCCCTGCACCACGTATAAAATAATCCCATCCTATTGCTTAAAGTTAATATCTACAGCAACTTGCGTTCTTCAAAGGCAGTCCCTCTGTAGTTCATCAGGCATCCAAATCTCCAAGATGACCACAAGAGTTATGCAGTAACTGGCATTACAGTCCAGCAAGACACAAGTTTAGTTTAGTTTTGTTTAGAGATACAGCATAGAAACGGGTCCACGCCGACCAGCGATCCTCCTGCCTTCTCCAGGGACAATTTACAATCTTTATAATGCTAATTAACCTACAAACCGCACATCGTTGGAGTGTGGGAGGAAACCGGTGCCCCGGGGAAAGCCAAAGCGGTCACGGGGAGAACGTACAAACTCCGTACAGGCAGCATCGGTAGTCAGGATCGAACCCGGGTCTCCATCGCTGTAAGGCAGCAACTCTACCACTGTGCCACTGTGCTCCCTGTGAAAATAAGTCACCACTCACCAGCACAAACTTGAAACTGACTCAAACTGACTCAAAATACTCAAGGGCCGTGAGTTAGTATTCAGAACTTTGACTTGTAGTAACTCAAGGTATATTACTAATATTGTTAGATGTAAACAGCAATGATGACCAGTTGCCAGTGGATGGATGGTGGAGGTGGTGCATTGGTGACGATGCACCTTGTTACGGATCCTGGAGTTTGAGAGACTTTACATCAGAATGCACAACCATGAGCATCATCAAGGATAGAGTGCCAGGAAGGGTTTTGGTCACAGTGACATGAAGAGGGGAACCATGTAGAATGTTAATCACAGAACATAGAACAGTACAGCGCAGGAATGGGCCCTCTGGCCCACTATGTTTGTGCTGCCCTTGATGCCAAGTTAAACAGATCTCACCTGCTGGTACATGATCCATACCCCTCTATTCCCAGCACTTCCAAGAGTCAAGAGTGTTTTATTGTCATATGTCCCAGATAGAACAATGAAATTCTTATTTGCAGCGGCACAACAGAATATCTTCCTCCACCACCGCCCCTGGCAAAGCATTCCAGGCCCCCACCACTCTCTTGCCCCACACATCTACATTAAACTTTCCCCCTCTCGCCTTATAACTCTGCCCTGTAGAGTTGGATAGCTCCACCCTAGGAAAAAAAGGTTCTGACTGTCTACCCTGTCGTAATTTTATATGCATCTATCAGATCTCCCCTCAACCACTGAAGTCCCAGAGAAAATAATCCAAGTTTGTCCAACCACCTTGTAGCTGAAACTCTCTAAACCAGGCAGATTTGGGGGTAAATCTCGTCTGCACCCTCTCCAAAGCCTCCACATCCTTTCTGTAATGGGGCGACCAGAACTGCATGCAATTCTCCAAATGCGGCCCAACCAAATTCTCATGGAGCTGCATCATGACCGACCTCCTGACTCTTATACTCAATACCCCTGACAATGAAGGCAATCATACGACACACCTTCTTTACCACCCTATCTACTTGTACTGCCAGCTTCAGTGAGCTATGAACTTGGAGCCCAGGATCCCTCTGCACATCAATACCGTTAAGGGTCTTGCCATTAACTGTATGCTCTCCCCTTACATTCAACCTCCCAAGTGCAACACCTCACACTTGCTCGGATTAAACGCCATCTGCCATTTCTCCGCCCGTTTCTGCAGCTGATTTATGTCCCGCTGTATCTTCTGACAGTCTTTCTCACCGTCTGCAACTCCTCCAATTTTGGCATCGTCAGCAAACGTGCTCGCCTGCCTACACAAATCTACGTCCAAACCATTGATATATGTCACAAACAGCAGAGGTCCCAGCACAGGTCCCTGCAGAACTCCACTGGTCACAGATCTCCAGCCAGAATATCTTCCTTCCACCACAATCAAGATCACAATTAATGGAGATATCCACCTTTGTTCCATCTCCTATATCCTCCGTAAAACCACTCCCTGGTTTTCTCCTCTTTAAGGCATAGTTTTAAGGTGATAATTTCAAAGAAATGTGCGGGACTAGTTTTTTGCTCGACACAGAGAGTGGTGGGTGCTGGAACGTGCTGGGGGGGGGGGAGGAGGGGTGGTGGTTTCAGTTTCAGTTTCAGTTTAGTTTATCGTCATGAGTACCGAGGTAGAGTGAAAAGATGGCGGGGCAGATACAATAGTGGCATTTAAGAGGCAAAGGGATATGCAGGGAATGGAGAGGTATTGATCAGGTGCAGGCAGAGGAGATTAGTTTAACCTGACACCGTGTTCGACATGGACATCGTGGGCCGAAGGGCCTGTTCTCGTGCCCCACTCTTCTATGTTCAATGTCCCAAATTACTCCTTTTTGACACGTTACCTAAAACCCCGTGTTTTTGACCACAGCTTTGGTCATCCGTCCTAATTGTTCCTTCTTGGCCCAGCGTCAGTTGGAATTATCCGTGAACTCTCCTGTGAAGGACCTTGGAACGATTTCAAAGATTATTCCATTTCATTTAGTTTCAGACGCAAACAGCCTGAAATGCCACACAGCTTACCGCTTGGAATGGAGTGGAGGCTGACTTTGTCTCCGCGTTCAGTCGGAGAGGCAGAGTTGTCGGAGCCCAAACTCGTGAACGGGGAAAAAAGACGAGCCTACACTAAAAGGCAGTATTTTGGGGGCTTTAAAGAAATAGGTCTCGCGCAACAGGGAAGCTGGACTAAAGCTACTCTGTGACAGATGGCAGCCACAAAGAAGCCAAGGCACGCTGGGTCAGGTATCACCACAGCCACATCACCTTAACCAGCTCTGACAAACCATCCACACAATCACTCTGCTAGTCATTCTGATGCAGAAGCACAGTCCGTGAGACAGACCGGGGGAAAGAACGGCAGTCAGTGACACAGAAAGCTCGAGACTCTCTCCAGAGAGATAGAGAGAGGCAGGGAGCCAAAGAGAGCCCGGTCCAGAAGAATAAAACATAAGACCTGGTCGAGGCAGACATGGAGAGATGGACTAGGTAGAGAGATGCGGAGGTAGGGAACAGTGAAGGGAGATATAAATTACAAATTGAGAGCAAGAGGGAGGCATAAAGTAGTAGAGAATTAGAGATAGACTGCAGGAGTTAGGGGTTGGAGTGGGAGAGGGGGGGAGAGAGATGGGAGTAGAGAGGGGGAGAGTGAGAGGGAAGGAGAGGGGGAGAGATAGAGGGGGGAGAGAGAGGGGGGAGAGAGGGGGATAGAGGGGAGAGAGAGGGGGAGAGGGGGAGAGAGCGAGGGGGAGAGATGATAGAGGGGAGAGAGGAGGGAAGGGGAGAAAGAAGGGAGGAAGGGGAGGAGGAAGGGGGAGAGAGGGCAGAGAGAGAGGGGGAGCCAGGGGGAAGGAGAATACAAGAGGGAATAAAGCAAAGGTTGGGAGAAAGAAAGATTTGCATTTGCATATGATCTGCCACGTTCCTTTCAAGACATTCCAAACCACTATAGACAATCATGCATACAATCTGATGGGAAAATGGCAGTCAATTTTCCTACAGCAAGTTCCCACCCCCAGCAATGTGATCATGAGCAGATAATCAATTGTAATAATCTTCAACGGTTTCAAAGGTCTTTTATTGTCACGTGTACCAATTAAGGTACAGTGATATGCGGGTTGCCATACAGCCATATGTTAGGCCACAGTGTGGACGGAGATGCGATACGGAAAAAAATCACATCTCTGTCGAGGTAAGAGATTAGAAAAAGTTTCCCCCAACTCCTCCCCCCACCCCCCACACAAAACAAGCTAAAGAACACTAAAAACATATATTTAACACATACTATTAAACAACAAGGAAGGAAGGGACAGGCAGACTGTTGGCGAGGCAGCCATTGCTGGCGCCACCCGGTGGTCATCAGTGAATGATTAATTTTGATCAGTAAAAGACTGGAGAATCTATCCCATTCAGACATCAAAATAGTACTGTGGGATCTCTTATGTCTATCTAAGAGAGAAGCCAAGACCTCAATTTTATATTTCATCCAACGACTCTTGTGTACTGCTCTATGATTTTACCAGGTTGTATGCAAAACAAAGCATTTCACTGCACATAGGTACATGTGACAATAAAGTATCATTTTGAATCATTGAACTGACGCATGATAAAAAAACAGATGAAAATGACAGAGATAGAAATTGGGAATAGGATAAAGAGAGATTTTGGAATAAATAAAGATGGAGAGATAAATGAGGTATATAGGAAAACAAAAATGAAGGAGCATTTCCTTGACTATTCACAGTGTTGGTGACATTGTGAATTCATGCAGCTGGCACACCCAGGGCTGATGAATAAATCACTGCTACATGATTGCATGCAGCAAAGTAATGGTCTCTTCCTGACCTCTGTTCTCAGTCAAGTGTGACCAAGACAAAAGAGCAGTGGGGGTGGGGTGGGGGGGATTGAGGAGTGGCTGTGATTACAGCTCTCCAGAGGGGCTGGCCGGTTTGTGTGTAGGGGCAAAGCCATATTCCCGTTCTCATGTTGAAATCCGCAAGAAATTGCAGAAAATTGTGGACGCAGCCCAACCCAGCCCATCGCACAAACCGACCTCTCTTGCATTGACTCCATCTACACGTCACACTGCCACGGCAAGGCCAGCAGCATGTGCAAGGATGAGTCGCACCCTGGACACTCTCTCTCCCCCCCCCCCCCCCCCTCTCCCATCAGGCAAAAGATATAGAAGTGTGAAAAGGCACTCCCTGCAGGTTCAGGGACAGTCTCTTCCCAGCTGTTGTCAGGCAACTGAACCATTCTACCAACAACTAGAGAACAGTCCTAAGCTACTATTTACCTCATTGCAGACCCTCGACTGTCTTTGATCGGACTTTACTGGACTTTATCTTGCACTAAACGTTATTCACGTTATTCCCTTTATCATGTATCTGCACACTGTGGATGGCTCGATTGTAATCATGTATTGTCTTTCCGCTGACTGGATAGTACGCAACAACAGCTTCACACTGTAATTCAGTACACGTGACGATAAACTAAACAAAAATCCTTCAATGGCTTCCCTGCCTCTGTAACCTCCTGCAGCCTCTGTGCTCCACATCCATGCCTCTTGCACGCCCCAGTCTCCTTTACGTCATGAATTCTGCAACATGTCCCCAAGCTCTGGGTTTCTCTTCCTCACCAGCTGCACAGCGCCAAAGACCCGGGTTCGATCCTGACTACAGGTGCTGTCTGAATGGAGTTTGAACATTCTCCCCGTGACCATGTGGAGTTTCTCCCAGTGCTCCGGTTTCCTCCCGCACTCCAAAGACGTGCAGGTTTGTAGGTTTATTGGCTTCTGTAAATTGCCCCCAGCATGAAGGATGTGAAAGTGGGACATCATAGAACTAGTGTACAGGTGATCGTTGCTCAGCATGGACTCAGTGCGCCAAAGGGCTTGTTTCCACACTGCATCTCTAAACTCTAAACATTCTCCTCTCTCTACCTTCTACTTTAAGGCCATCCCTTTTATTACCTTTACTAAGATTGCTGATGGGCTCAGTGCTTCATAATGCAGAACCTTGCAGCACCCAAAACCCATTCCACTCAACTAGCCCAGACCAGGATTCACATTTCTCACAAACCTCCTCTCCTCTGACCGCCTGCTGAGAAAGCCCCTTGTGTTATTTTACTATGCATTGTAAAGCAAGTCGTTATTAATATCAGAGTTGGGTGAATGGATGTAATGGCAGCCATCTGAGTGAGTCAGTGGACTACTAGATTGGTAACTGGTTACTGACATTATTTATGGGTACTTTGATGGATGTATATAATAGTATAAGACAATAACTGCAGATGCTGGTACAAATCGAAGGTATTTATTCACAAAATGCTGGAGTAACTCAGCAGGTCAGGCAGCATCTCAGGAGAGAAGGAATGGGTGAAGTTTTGGGTCGAGACCCTTCTTCAGACTGATGGATGGATAAGTACTTGGATGGATATTCAACTGAATATCTAACAAGAGAATGTCTTCATTGGTCAATATGCTGATATCTAGTTCCTAATATATATTGAGATCAATATCAATATATCCTCACAATTATTTAAAGCAGCTGAAATGGAATTCCTTTTATCCAGCCTTGAACAACGGATCACTTTTCCCATTGGGTTTTGTACTTTAAATGTAAACTATTGCTTACTTAAGTTATTTTCAACTCATTAAATAAACTTGGCGGTTATTTTTATATTTAACATAATCAACAATCCTTTCTTCAATATATTGGCTCAAGATTCAAAGTAAATGACGATGGAACTCACCAATGCGGGTTATGTCCTTCCATCTGCCTCAGTACTCTTTGATTGTGGAACAATGTTCATCTGATCCTTCATCTTACCAATCGGTTCTGAGTGTCAATACTCATGGCCCGATCCAGACCTGCATAAAAAGAGCCATAAGCCTCAGTCACAACACATCCAAGGGGCTTAAAGCTCACCTTTACTCCTTTACACCTTTCAGACATTCTTGAGTCGGTTAGTCACTTCTTCTGAAATTTGTTTGCAATTGACTTTAGCTTAATCTTTCCAAAGAGCTCAAAGTTTCAGACTGCCTCAACCTCTCTGTGCCACAATCTACAACTAACTTAGACGTGTTGAATGTGATTTACTTTTCATAAATCCATATTGAAACCACCCAGTACCATTATTATCTTCTAAGTGCTCTGAGCTACCAGTTGAACGATGGATCCCAGCGTTTTCCTGACCACTGATTTAGGTCAATTGGCCTGTTAGGGTCATTTACCCTCTCCCTCCTTTCTTTAACCGTGGGATTATCTTTGATTTCTCACATTAACATTTCTAACACAGTCCACGTGTCAAATATTCCTGTCTTTAACTTTCTAAATTTCCTCTCACCAGACCCTGCTCTGACTATTAAGTTTAAAGCTTTATCTATAATCCTAACTGTTCCATTCCCTCATCACAGAATGAGGTGAAACCCATCCTAGCATGAAGACCCACTCCTTCCTCAAATTGATACGAAGTGCTGGAGTAACTCAGCGGGTCAAGCAGCATCTCTGGAGAAAAAGGATGGGTGACGTTTCAGGTCGGGACGCTCCTTCAGAAGAAGGGTCTCAACCCGACCCGACCCGATGGCTCATCTATCCTTTTTCTCCAGAGATGCTGCCTGACCCGCTGAGTTACTCCAGCACTTTGTGTCCATCTTTGGTGTAAATCAGCATCAGATCTTTGTTTCTACACCTTCCTCTGTACTGATGCCAATGCCCCATGAATTGAAGCTCATTCCTCCCACACCAATCTTTCAGATGCATAATTAACTCCCTGATCTTATTGACCCCATGCCAATTTGCATGCGGCTGAGAGAGTCATTCAGAGCTTATTACCTTTCTGGCACAGTTTTTCAATTTGCACCCAAGCTGCTCACCCTCGTTTTTCCTATCGATGTCATAGTTTACCACACAGACCAAACAACTAAAGAGCCCATAAACATCAGACTCTTAATAAGGCCCTGTCTACTTAATCTCTTCTCGTGTGACAACCCTACCATTCCAGGAATCAATGTTGTTTGCCTTTGATGCAGTCCGTATATCACATCTGCCCTTCTTGAGCTAGGGAGGCCAGATACATACGTACTGTTCCAGATACGGTTTCACCATGGTTTTATGTAATTAGACTTTATTCTGGTACTCAAATCCCCAGTCTTGCTGTTGAGTTAACTTTCACTCTATTTTTTTTAATGAGGATTCATTTGTAGCAGACCCTAAAATGCCTGAGTGAAAGTTAACCTCACTTGATGAGATCAGGATGGGGCTGACTACATTTCACTCATCTTGAACAGCCATGAAAAGATCGCAGGAGACACACAAAGTGGTTATCAGCTTCCTAAAAGCCCTGATCTTTTCCATTGATCTGGCCCTATTTTCCCCACAATTCAGTGATATTGCTGTATCCAGTAAAAAGAGAGAAATTGGCCCCATGTATAGAGTTAGACTTTAAAGATGCAGATACAGTGTGGAAACAGGCCCTTCCATCCACTGAGTCCACCCTGACCTGTGATCACCCCACTTTCCATCGCCCGGTGGGGGCTCAGGACCTTCATCGGCCTGCTCGGCTTGGCCCTGGGACTTTCCATCGCCCGGTGGGGGCTTCAAAAAGTTGGGAGCCTCGATCACCTCGTGGCACCACGGGAGAAGAATGAGGAGGAGATAAGACTTTTCTTTGCCTTCCATCACAGCGAGGGTGTGCCTAGAGCAATCACTGTGATGGCTGTTTGTGTAAAAATTGTATCTGTATGTCCTGTGCTTTTTGTTGTCTACTGCCGGACCCTGACGTGAGAGGACGCTGGCGCTGTTTATTCGCCGCTTCTCCGTTAGGATAGTTTGTCTGTTTGTTTTTATGTTATGATTGTTTTTGTAAAGCGCTTTGAGCTTCTGGAAAGGCGCTATATAAAATAAATGCTTATTATTATTATTATTATTATTATACACTAGCACTATCCTACACGCAAGGGACAATTTTTACAACTTGCTGAAGCCAATTAACCCACAAACCTGTACATCTTTGAGTGTGGGAGGAAACCCGAGCACCTGGATAAAACCCACACGGTCACAAGGAGAATGTACAAAATCCGTACAGACAGCACTCGAAGTCAGGATTGAACCCGGGTCTCTGGCGCAGTAAGGCAGCAACTCCACCACTGTGCCAGTGCCACCACAAATATCAGATGAATTCAGATTAGCTATGATACCCCACAGAGTTGAATATTTTACTGACACTCACTCTTAAGAAGATAGACTCGTTGGAGACGACACCAAAGGATAGCTGGCAACTTCAAGTTGGGAAAGTACCCAAAATGTATCAATATCAAAGACCAAAGACCTTTATTTATTTATGGAATGTGTAATTGACTGGCAAGGCCAGCTTTTATGGACAGTTCCAAATTATCATTGTGGAGAACATATTTCCACAGCCCTGCTGGTGAGAGTGTTCCAGCACATAGAGCTAGAGAAAACGGAGTCATTTCCAGGTTGAGATTTTGTGTGACGACTTGTTGGGTAACCTATAGGTTGAGGTGTTCCCTTGCATCTGGATCCTCCTGTTCCCTAGATGATAGAGGTCACGTGTTGTGGAAATAATAAGATTAATATTCATGATACCTCAGCACTATACAAATTATAAATGATCCAGTCGAGCAGCACATTGGCGCAGTGGCAGAGATGCTGCCTTACAGTGCCAAAGAGCCGGGTTTCATCCTGACTACGGGTGTTTTTCACATGCGTTTTCTCCGGACACTCCAGGTTCCTCCCACATTCCAAAGACGTGCAGATTTGTAGGTTGTGTAGAAAAGAACTTTTTAATTACACAATATTAATAGCTCCCTCTGCCTCGATCCTGAGATTAGTTTGCACATCCTCCCCACAGTCTCTGCTCTTATCCACAATGTTTGCGCAAATTGTGTTCTTGGAGACACAAGGTACTCCAGATGCTGGAATCTTGGGTAGGACACAAAGTGTTTTATGATTTACTAGACCAAGTGGACCCGTTGGGCCCAAACCTTCTCCTGCATATCCTCCCCACCCCCCTCCCCTCTCCCCTCTCCCCTCCCTCCCCTCCCCCTCCCCCCCCACACCATCCTCCTCAACCCCCCTTATCCACCCTCCTCCACCCTCCCTCCCTCCTCCCCTCCCTCCACCCCCTCCCTCCCTAGGAGATAGATTTAAACTTTAAAATGTGAATAACTTTAAAAATATAACTCCGATTCCAATAAAACTACCATTTTTTACCATTAAAGCAATGATGGTGAGTAAGGTGGGCCTAAAATTGTTGCGCTATCTTATACCATTTTGGCTGAAGTTCGATCACAAACAAACAAACAAATGTGATGACTCTATGACTATGATTCTAACGTAATGTGCTGGAGCAACTCAGCAGGTCGGCAGCACCTCTGGAGGACATGGATAGGTGACGTTTTGGGTCAGGAATATTCTTCATGTGGATCCCTGTGGTCACATCCTCACGATCCTCTTGACTGATCAATTCCTCCACACTGGATGTCAACTTATTTACATCAGCGAAACCAAGCGCAGGCTCGGCGATCGCTTCGCTCAACACCTGCGCTCGGTCCGCGTTGGCCAAACTGATCTCCCGGTGGCCGAGCACTTCAACTCCCCCTCCCATTCCCAGTCTGACCTTTCTGTCATGGGCCTCCTCCAGTGCCATAGTGAGGCCCACCGGAAATTGGAGGAACAGCACCTCATATTTCGCCTGGGCAGCTTGCAGCCCAGTGGTATGAACATTGACTTCTCCAACTTTTGATAGTTCCTCTGTCCCTCTCTTCCCCTCCTCCTTCCCAGATCTCCCTCTATCTTCCTGTCTCCACCTATATCCTTCCTTTGTCCCGCCCCCTGACATCAGTCTGAAGAAGGGTCTCGACCCGAAATGTCACCCATTCCTTCTCTCCTGAGATGCTGCCTGACCTGCTGAGTTACTCCAGCATTTTGTGAATAAATACCTTCGATCTGCAGTTATTTTCTTATAATTCCTCCACAGTAAATGCACAGTATGTGAAGCATCCAGTGTATATTGAACTTTTTGTTTCTTTGTTATGCTGTTTACAAAGCACTATGTTTCTATATCTGTGTAAGACATCTCATATTTTGCTTAGGCAGCCTACAGCCCAGAGGTATTAATGTTGATTTCTCTCACTCCAGGTAGCATCGGCATTCCCTCTCTCTCTCCCTCCCCCACCCAAGTCGTAGTAGCTTCTCATTTTCACCCTACAAACAACTAACAATGGCCTATTTCCTTTATCATCGTTACTCTGTTGCATATCTTTCAATCACTGTTCTCTCCACATCATCGTCTATATCTCTCGTTTCCCTTATCCCTAACCAGTCTGAAGAAGGGTCTTGACCTGAAACGTCACCTATTCCTTCTCTCCAGAGATGCTGCCTGTCCCGCTGAGTTACTCCAGCTTTTTATGTCTATCTTATGTTTATATATCTGTTGTGCTGCTGCAAGTGTGAATTTCATTGCTCTGCTTCGGAACATATGACAATAATACAATCTTGACTTGTCTCTTAATTTTCCCATACATCATTGTGTCCAAATTATAATAGGTAACCTGATCCATTTGTGTGCTCTTCAACAGTAGAGTTGTTGCCTTACAGCACTAGAGACCCTTGTTCGATCCTGACTATGAGTGCCCTCGGTGCGGAGTTTGTACATTGTCCCTGTGACCACGTGGGTTCTCTCTGGGTGCTCCGGTTTCCTCCCACATTCCAAAGGCGTGCATATTTGTAGGTTAGCTGGCTTCTATAAATTGCCCCTGGTGTATAGGGTGCAAAACTGGGAAAACATAGAATCTGTGGAATTCTCTGCCTCAGAGGGCAGTGGAGGCCAATTCTCTGAATACATTCAAGAGAGAGCTAGATAGAGCTCTTAAGGATAGGGGAGTCAGGGGGTATGGGGAGAAGGCAGGAACGGGGTACTGATTGAGAATGATCAGCCATGATCACATTGAATGGCGGTGCTGGCTCGAAGGGCCGAATGGCCTCCTCCTGCACCTATTTTCTATTGTCTATTGTCTATTGAGTGTGCAGGTGATTAATAGTCGGCATAGACTCGATGGGCCGATGGGCCTGTTTCCATGCTGTATCTCTAATCTAAAGTAACTAAACTAAACTAAACTGAACTAAAAATTAAACTAAACAAAACCAATTTAATATAAAGCACCTGAGACACAATGCAGTTAAATGCATTTCACACATTCCCATTACAAACATTTATCATCTTACATTAACCAGGAAGGCAAAGCACTCATGCTAATGAGAAACTATTCCGTATCTTTTCATTTTCCTAACAAATGTGCAAAAATGATAAAGTTCAGACTCAAACAAATGTACAATAGAGTACTGAGATTACCTGACCAATAACACTGCCTATTAATTTGGCCTTTCAATTGAATAATAATAATAATATATTCCTTTATTCGTCCCACACTGGGGAAATTTACAAATTAGCATTTTAGCAAATTGGCAATAATTTACAATTATTAATCAGCAATGCCTTTGGCCACATCCGGATCTTGAAATAGCCACATGAGTCTCGCGGTTAATGTATTGGTCAACACTGTCCTAATGCTTCCATTACTTACTTATCTGTTTAATTCCTTTGCAACGGAATGATACACCAGACAAAACTCAACATTGGAAATAAAATGCAATACTGGAAAGAAACACAGAAATGAAATGTAAGTTGCGTGTACATATTGTGCCTACAGCAGGGTAATCCAAACTGCATTAAAACCATTGAATTATCTTTATAGATTGTGTGCATGCAAACATGATCGGCAATTCACACACAACATAAATGAACGCCGATTCTATTTATTGATCGATTTAGTCGGAGAGGTAAGCTTTAAGGGTGACTTAAAGACTTAAATAAGGAACGGGAGGTTAAAGATCGAGAGGTTGATGGATTGGTCTGCAGAGCTGCAGGCTAGATGGCTAAAAGCATAGCTTCGCATCTATATACTAAAACGTTTGTTTGTTTGTTTGTTCCTGAACTACAGCCAAAACGGTACACGATAGCGCGACAATTTTAGGCCCACCTTACTCACCATCGTCCCTTTGGTGCTAATGGAAGAAGTTTCATTGAAATCGGTGTTATATTTTTTAAGTTATTCACATTTTAAAGTTTAAATCTATCTCCTAGGGAGGGAGGGAGGGGGAGGAGGGAGGATCAGGGGGGTTGAGGGGGATGGAGTAGGAGGGGGAGGGGAAGGGGGGCAGGGGAGAGAGGGTGCTGCACCAATGCAGGAGAGGTTTGGGCCCAACAGGTCCACTTGGTCTAGTGCCAAATAAAAGGGAGAGAGAGAGAGAGAGGGGGAGCACCATCAGAGATTGGTTAGTCTCTTGCAATAGCAATCCAGCATGAGGCAAGGGGAGAGGGGATATAGCCCATGTTTGCTCCCAGACCAAGGGTCCAGCTGATGTTCCCCGCTCTCGTACTGATGGCACTCTGCAACGTTCCTCTTCCTGCGCGTTTAATTAGCCTTGGCGAGAGACAGTAGCTGATAATTATCGCATCATTCCAAACAACAGCTGTTAACCCAATTAAAAAGGGACCAAAGCTATCAATTACTGCTGAGGTACAGTAAATGTTTAATTAGCTTGCTATAGGCACAGATAGAGAAAACAGATGCAAACTGTCCCTTGGAGGCCAGGTCACTGGGGAGGCAAGAGTGACTTTTGGATTCTGTAAACTTTCCAATTACATTAACACCTCTCCACCTCAACACACACCCCTCCCCCCTCCTCCCCCACCCACCCCCCCCCCCCCCCCTCCTCCTCCACATTATCCCAGGAAAGTTGAATATGCTTGCACATGTAAGGATTGGAAATGGATCAAAAATGTTGAGAGAAACAAAGCACCTCAAAGGTAAACAGCGAGCACAGCCAATAATGGCCGCCCATCAAGGGAGAGAAAAGAACAATGGGGAATAGCTATGTTAGTCCCTGGCTGCAAAAGGACAATCATCCATAAAAATACTCCTTTGCTCAATTTCCCCTCCTTCTGCACCACAGCAGATGCGAGCTTTGTGCCAGTCGTGCAAATTTGACAGCCCCTGTTCCAATGACCAATGTCTCACTTGCCAAATGTGCCTCACCCAAAATTGGGCGGCTCGGTGGGGCCGCGGTAGAGGTGCTGCCTTACAGCACCAGAGGCCCCGGTTCGATCCTGACCACAGGTGCTGTGTACGGAGTTTGTACGTTCTCACCGTGACTGCATGGGTCGTCCCCGGTTTCCTCCCACATTTCAAAGACGTGCGGTTTTGTAGGTTAATTGGCTTCGGTAAAGATTGTAAATTGTCCCTAGTGTGCAGGATAGTGCTAGTGTGTGGGGATCGCTGGTCGGCACGCACTCGGTGGGCCGAAAGGCCTGTTTCCGTGCTGTATCTCTAAACTAAACTAGTGTAAACATTTTTGTGATTGCTGGTAACCAATTAGAACAGGTTAAATGTCTTGAACATGTGGGCCTAACACCAATTTCTGGGCCTCCTCAGGGAGATGGACACAGGTCGGAGTCTTGCCCGCCTTCCTCAGCAGTCTCTGTAACTGCCAACATCAAATCTTCACTCCATCTCCTTTGCTCTAAGGAAAACATCTCAGCTTCTCCAAACTAATCTTCAAACTAAAATCCCTCAGCTCTGGAAATGTTCTGGCAAATCTGTGCCCCACACCTGCATGGACTATTACACACCTTCCTAATGTGAGGTGGCCAATCTAGATACAATGGTCTGTAACTAGCCGAAATAGAACTTGATAAAGCTTCTGTACCTTTGCACTTTTGTTTCTCAAGCCTGAATACCCATGTTTAATTTTAACATGAATGGACTGTAGTCCCTGGGAATATCCTTCTACTCTTTCTCGAATGAAGGAGTCATATTTGGCACTTTCCAATCCACTTACTACAAGATTCAAGGGAGGATTGGAAGCAAATCCTTTCACAATGTCCAGGTCCACTTTGCAGGTCATCAGGCAAATCATTCACGTCCCACCTATTAATTTTGACCCTGTCCACTACCTCTCCCACCTCTACACCGTACCTTACTGAACGGTGATAGAAAGCATTCTCAGTTTCCCCTGCTCCTCTAATCATGTATAACGTTCTGGATAGATACTGGGGTCCATCTCATATCTTCCCCTTACTATTTCCATTCTAACAGAAGTGTTTTGGGTTCCCTTTTATGTTTGCTGCCATCCTCCTCATGTTCTCTTCTTGTAAGTCTAAATTTCCTCTTCACTTTCCAACTCAGTTTAACATATATAGACATATTGGCTCTTGGTTGAAGAGTTCAGACGACACTTTTATTGTTTCATTATATCCCCTATCTCTCATCTCATTGCTCTTCCACCACTATACTCGATTTGCTCTTGCAACATCTCCTCCATAATGGTCTTTAATTGTTCCACTGCACTTTCTCCTGACAATCTTTGACTTCACTTTACACTGGCTAGGACTCCTCTTGTGCATTGAAGGGAGCTCTCTTCCTGTCTTAGGCTGATCCTTGTCCCATTTCATTACTAAGCTAACCTGACGTATTATTGTTTGATGGGTGACAAATTGTTAGCATACATCAAATATGTTAACAATCGATAGACTCCAAAAGTACCTCAAGTACTTAGTTTAGTTTGGTTTAGCTTAGATATATAAATTATATATATATATATATTCCTTCTCTCCTGAGATGCTGCCTGACCTGCTGAGTTACTCCAGCATTTTGTGAAATAAATACCTTTGATTTGTACCAGCATCTGCAGTTATTTTCTCACACTATATATATATATATATATATATATATATATATATATATATATATATATATATTCCTTTATTCGTCCCACACCAGGGAAATTTACAGTGTTACAGCAGCAAAGTGGATAGCAAGAGAGCAAGAGATCATTCATTATAAATAAAAGATACATAAACTATCATCAGTTTTCTGTGTGTTCTTAGCTGTTATTGTTGACTCGTCTGCTGGGAGCAGTGCTGGTTGTGCAGTCTCACGGCAGCAGGAAGGAAGGACCTCCTATATCTCTCCTTCATGCACTTGGGGTGAAGGAGTCTGTCACTGAAGGAGCTACTCAGTGCAGTGACAGTTTCCTGCATGGGGTGGGAGTCGTTTTGTCCAAAAGCGATGTTAGCTTTACCATCATCCTCCTCTCTCCCACCACCTGCACTGAGTCGAGGGGACAACCCAGGACAGAGCTGGCCTTCCTGACCAGCTTGTTGAGTCTCTTCCCTTCCGCCGCTGAGATGCTGCTGCCCCAGCAGACCACTCCATAGAAAATGGCTGATGCAACCACCGTGTTGTAGAAGGTCCTTAGGAGTGCCCCCTGGACTCCAAAGGACCTGAGTCTCCTTAGCAGATAAAGTCTGCTCTGGCCCTTTCTGTATAGCGCATACAGCATGGAAACAGGCCCTTTGGCCCACCAAGTCCATGCCGACCAGTACACTAGTTCTATCCTACACACTAGGGTCAATTTACTGAGACCAATTAACCTGCAAACCTGCAAGTCTTTAGGATGTGGAAGGAAACTAGAGCACCTGGAGGAAACCCACGTGGTCACGGGGAGAATGTGCAAACTCCGTACAGACAGCACCCGTAGGTAGGATCTACCCCAGGTCTCTGGCACTGTAAAGCAACAACTCAACCACTGCACCACTGTGCAGCCCCTTAATGCTGTAAAATGCTGTGGAATATTCTGATAGGAGAGCAGGGATTGCAGAAATACAACATTTGTAATCTTGTTTCAGGGTTCTGTTTTAATTCAGCCTATCCCATTAGCATAGTGAGGCAGCTGGTAGTGCTGCTACCCAAGAACTCTAAGGATTCAACTTTGATCCTGACGTTGGGTGTTACCTGTGCATTCTCCCTGTGGCTGTGTGAGCTTTCACATCATGCTCTGGTTACTCCCCATTTTGTAGAAATGTGTGGGGTGGGAGGTTAATTGGTGACTAATAAGTGCCTCCAGTGCAGGCTAGTGGTGGGTGAATCAGGGAATGACGGGCATGCGAGGAAAATCTAGTTATTGGGAAATACTTTGGGGATTGGGAATAATGGGATTCCTATGTCCTCCTATGGTCTCCTATGTCATGTAAAATATGATTATGAATGCTCTGATAATCTTAATTACTCAGTGACTCCTATTTCCTACATATCTATGAAATCGAGGGCTTAGTTAAACTGAAAAGGTTGTGAATTTACCTCCCTTACAAGGAAATATTCCAAGTTTCATGAAGTGATCACATCATGCCACATCACTCACTCACTCACCACATCAGTCTGAAGGAGGGTCTCGACCCGAAACGTTGCCCATTCCTTCTCTCCTGAGATGCTGCCTGACCTGCTGAGTTACTCCAGCATTTGTGAATAAATACCTTTGATTTGTACCAGCATCTGCAGTTATTTTCTTACACTCATTCCACCAAACATTTCTTTATGAAGAGAATTCATGAGATATGTCTTCCCTAATTTTCTGGTCTCTTGGCTGAAGATACCAATGGATTCTGGTGCCAGTTTCGAAAATCAGCCTCTGCTTAGCCAACTGACCTGTGGAATCTGTACTCGTGGGGCACATTACAATTGGATCCTAGAACTCATGGTCTTTGATGGTGGATTGGGGGAGAAAAGACCAAGGTTGAAATGTTCAGGAATCTTGGATTATATAATGAAACTGCAGAGGAAAATTCTACCAAAACCCAATTCCTCAGTGGGCACAATAAAGAACGGTTACTTATGAAATTTACCAAAAAGCAGTAATACAGCGGAACCATACCTAAAAATGAATTCAGGGAATGTAGCAACAAGGAACTGCAGATGCTGGTTTACAAAAAAGACACAAAGTGCTGGAGTAACTCAACGGGTCAGGCAGCGTCTCGAGAGAACGTGGATAGTTGTTGCATGGGGTAGAGACCCTTTCATAAACTCTTACGAAGCCGAGGAAATGGGGGAAAGAAAACTGGCTCACAAAAGAATATCAATTTCCTTTTCAGATGCAGAATTTAATATAATCCCGAAGGATCGATTGACTAAATCGAGGTGAATCAGTTGAGGAGGAGGCAGACAGAGGGAGACAAGATGGCAAGAGAGACAAAAGTAGGGAGAGGCAAAGCCAGTGATTCAGAAGAGGCCAAGAGGTCAAAGTCAGATTTAAAGAAATAGAAAGATTGGGGAAAAGAGAAGCTCAGATCAATCCAATAGACAATAGACAATAGGTGCAGGAGGAGGCCATTCGGCCCTTCGAGCCAGCACCGCCATTCAATGTGATCATGGCTGATCATTCTCAATCAGTACCCCGTTCCTGCCTTCCCCCCATACCCCCTGACTCCGCTATCCTTAAGAGCTCTATCCAGCTCTCTCTTGAATGCATTCAGAGAATTGGCCTCCACTGCCTTCTGAGGCAGAGAATTCCACAGATTCACAACTCTCTGACTGAAAAAGTTTTTCCTCATCTCAGTTCTAAATGGCCTACCCCTTATTCTTAAACTGTGGCCCCTTGTCCTGAACTCCCCCAACATTGGGAACATGTTTCCTGCCTCTAACGTGTCCAACCCCTTAATATTCTTATACGTTTCGATAAGATCACCTCTCATCCATCTAAATTCCAGTGTATACAAGCCAAGTCGCTCTTGTAGTTCTTGTCCAGTAGTTCTTGCAATGGCTCCTGCAGATTAGAAGCTAGTAAATGTGAATCTGCTATTTAAGAATGAAGGAAGAGAGAAATTGGTGATTTAACAGAATATTAATTTGGCATTAGTTGTTGCAAAAATGCTAAAAAAACATTTTAGAGGATGCAATAACTGGAAAATAATTATATAATTGTACGGAGTCAACACAGGTTTGAAAGAGACGTTTGAATAATCGGGTGAGATCTTTGGTGATATTTCTAGTAGAGTATATGAGAATGAATCATAAACATGGCATTTTAGGATTTCAGTAAGGTCCCGCAAAATGGTTGGGTAAACTTACATCATGTGGAATAAAGGGTAAAATACTAGCATAAACAGAGAGTTGGTGAACAGGAAGGAAATGATAGATACGAAGTAGCAGATCTATCTTATGTTATCCGAAGACTAGTAGGATACCATAAGACCAAAGGATCATAATAAATCAGTGGTACTACAACGACATTTAAAAGACATTTGGACAGCCACATGGATAGGAAGGGTTTAGAGGTTTATGGGCCCAATGCAAGCAGGTAGGATGAGTGGAGATGGAGCATCTTGGGCCGAGGGGCCTGGCGATGGGCAGGTTGGGCTGAGGGGCCTGTTTCCATGATGTTTGACTCAATTACTCTAAATAGAAACAGGAGTAGGCCATACAATCGCTTGATCTGCTCTGCCATTTAATAAGATCAATGCCGATCCAACTCACATCAAGCCCACTTTCCCGCTGTATTCCCATACCGATTAAAAATATATCGACATCAGCTTTGAATATATTCAAGAATTCCATCCCTTTAGCTCTCTAGGCCTGAAAGTTCTAAACTCTCACAGCTCCTTCAGAGAATTTGTTTTTCCCCTTCTAAATCTTAAAAGGGCATCCACTTATTCTAAGATATGCCCTCTATACCTAGACACTTTGATGATGGGAAACATTCCTTCTGGTTTTACCCTGTCCACCCCACTCAGAATCTCATGTGGTTCAACAAGATCTCTCCTTATCCTAATCTGCAATGAGTACAGACACAATATGTACAACTTCACTCGAACGACGAACCTTCTATAATCGGGATCACTCTTCTGAACGTCCTCCAAACTGCCTCCTAAGATAATATATCACAGGGATTGCTTGGGCCTCAGCCATTCACAAACTACATAAACGATTTGGCAGAGGAGACCAAATGAAATATTCCTACCTTTGCTGATGGCACAAAACTTTGTAGACCATGAGATAATCACAAAATGCTGGAGTAACTCAGTGGGTCAGGCAGCATCTCGGAAGAAAAAAAGTAGGTGACGTTTCAGGTCGTGACCCTTCTTCAGACATTTCTCCAGAGATGCTGCCTGACCCACAGAGTTACTCCAGCACTTTGTGTCCATCTTTGATATAAATCAGCATATGCAGTTCTTTGTTTCTACATTTGTAGACTATGAGTTGTGTTGAGAACAGAAGAAGAAGCTTCAGGAGGGCATAGCCAAGGTGACAAGTGGCAGATGCAGCACATTGCAGAAAAATATGAAGCTATGCAAATCAGGAAAACAAAACATGAATCCCGAGTATTTGTTAAATGGTGCGAGTTTGGGAAGTGTTAAATATTCCAAGGGACCTAACAAGTCACAAAGAGCAGGCAGCTACGAAGGTTTGGTCTGGATTGCAAGAAGATTTTAGTGCAAGCATAAACATTTGAATGGATGTAGACTAGTCCATCACACAAACCAGCCTCCCCCCTACTGACTCCATCAACATATCACGTTGCCTTGAGAAAACAACGGAACACCTAATCAAGGAACACCTACACCCCAATAATACTCCCATCTCTCCTCTCTCGTCAGGCAGAAAATACAAAAGCATGAAAGCACGTAACACCAGATTCAGGAGCAACCTCTTCCCCGCTATTGTCAGACTACCGAATAGTCCTTCCATAACCTAAGTTTATAGTCCTGATCTTCCTACCTACCTCATTGTGGCCGCTGCACTTTTTATCATCTGCAATTTCTCTGTATATAACAATGACACTGTAACACCATGTTCTGCACTCTGCTATTTTACCTCTTGCGTTACCTGTTGAACTTGTATGTGGCCTGATTGTACTCATGCATGGTAAGTATGACTGGAATGCATGCAAACAAAGATTCTCACTGCATCTCGATACACATGACAATAATAAACTAATACCAATACTCACATCTCCCTACAATTAGTTTAGCACACGTTGAGCACACACCTGGCATATTGTGTGCCATTTTGAACTCTTCACCTGGAAGAAGGATAATATTTTGATAAGGCGAGTGTAGCAAAGATTCATCAGACTGATTTCTGAGACAACAAGTATATCCTATGGAGAGAGATTGAGAATGTCACCCTTACTCTCTTTGGAGTTTAGAATAATGAGCGGTTGTAACAAAAAATATTTTAATGGGCTTGATCTAAAATCAAACCATTCCTCCAATTTGACGACATTGAAAAAATCATTCACGCATTCATTTCCTCCCGCCTAGACTACTGCAACTCCCTATACACTGGGATCAGCCAATCATCCCTGTCCCGCCTGCAATTGGTCCAAAACGCCGCAGCGAGACTCCTGACGGGTACCCGTAAAAGGGACCACATCACCCCGATTCTGGCTAATCTCCACTGGCTCCCAGTACGGTACAGAATCAACTTCAAGCTCCTCCTATTTACATACAAAGCCCTAAATTGGCTTGCCCCCCCCCCCCTTCTAACCCACTACTCTATCTCCAGGTCCCTCAGGTCGGCCGACTTGGGGCTACTGACTATCCCGCGGTCTAGGCTTAAGCTCAGGGGTGACCGCGCTTTTGCGGTTGCAGCTCCTAGACTGTGGAACAGCATCCCTCTCCCTATCAGAACTGCCCCCTCCATCGACTCCTTTAAGTCCAGGTTCAAAACCTATTTCTACTCCCTAGCGTTTGAGGCCCTCTGAGGGGGTGCTGTGAACTGTTTATGTATGTGCTGTTATGTTTGTGTACCATTGTATGTCCGTTCTTAGTACCTGAACTGATGTACAGCACTTCGGTCAACGTGGGTTGTTTTTAAATGTGCTATACAAATAAAATTGACTTGACTTTTTCTTGACTTGATAGGAAAATGGGAAAGGATTTTTCTCCTGGCTGCAGAGCCCAGAAATTGGGGTCCCTGCATCAACATAAGTTGAAGGCATTTGAGACTTAAATGAGGGAACTACTCTTTGCACAGGTTTGGTGAATCTTTCAAATTTGCCACCTCAGAGAGCTTTGGCTTAGACACTGATCTCATTCAAACTGAGGTTGATAGACTTTTGCTTCTGTGCAGAATCAAACAATATGGGAAGAAAGTGGGAACAAATATGAAACTATCCATTTTGGAAGGAAGAATTCAAAAGTAAGTTATTATGTAAATGGATACAAAATGCTGGAGTATCTCAGCGGGTCAGGCAGCATCTCTGGAGAGAAGGAATAGGTGACGTTTCAGGTCGAGATGCTTCTTCAGATTGAAAGTCAGGGAAGAGGGAAAATAGTATGAAAGGGTACAGAACAAATCACTGATGGCCGACGAGCCCACAATGGTTCGTTCTTGGCTGTGGAGGAGGTGATACAATGGAGTAGGACTACAAAATGTTGTGGTACAAAAAGAAACTACTGTATGAAACGGAGGGTTGGCATTGCAGGTGCAGCAGGTCATTTGGAGGCTAATAGCATTTGGCCTTTTATTGTAAGCCAGGGTGGAAGGGGAGTCACCAGTGTATTCAACGCCACTAATTGTCGATATACAAATGACAAACGGGGGGAGATAAAGTGTGAAATGAAGCTTGTGGATTCCCATTGAGGGGAAGCTGGTTCACAAGGTTCACTGCCGGCCTCGGCAGTAGATGGTCTGAATGTACAACGAGCATCTTACCGCCGGTCAACACAGCACACGCATCGCCCGCCCTTGGGGTTAGTGGGTGAAATGGGAAAGGGCAACAGTGAACGAGAGGAGGGATTCTCCACATCTCCCCGTCCTCCGGAGTGAAGGGGGAAGCTGGAAACCGGGTAGTCGAGCCTTCCTCGTACTGACTGGCGCTGGGGTCGGTCAATGGGGACAGGGTGGGAGTGGGAGTGGGAGTGGGAGTGGGAGGGGGGGGGGTGTTCACACTAAACCCAAAACCCACACTTTGCAGACGGTCATGGGATCAGAGGGAGGGGGGCAGATGGGCGATAGCAAAGCAGGGAACAGAAAGATGGGGACATTCATTACTTGCTGGGAGAAAAATCTGGCTGCATCCTGTGCTGCAGTAAAAGCCTACCCGTCTTTAAACTCCTCCGTGGCGAATTAAAATGCGCTCAGCGTCTCTCGCCCCCCTCATTTGTACCAGTCATAACCCTCCCCCCAACCCACTCTGTCTGCTTTTCTGTCTGAACCGAGATAAACTCTTAAGACTCCCTCTTCTTGACACCGTCTTGTGAGTTTCTTTTTTGTTGTTGTTGTTGCCTTAATTGGAGAATTGGGTCCTTTTTTAAAATATATGTGTATATATGTGTGTATATATACATATATACACATATATACACATATATTTTTTAATATACAAATATATATATACACATATATATTATATATATATATATATATATATAATTGGAGAATTGGGTCTTTTTACCTCCACTGGCTCCATCAGTCAGAGCCACAGCCAATGGGGAAACGGTCGTGGGGCAGATTCGTGCCCCGGTTTTGGGGGAAAGGTTAATTGAACCAGGGATTAAGTCGCTTCTTGCAGCAAGCCAGCCTTCCGAGGCTGCAAATACAATCAGGAGCAGTGACTGCGTGAGAGATTGCAGCCACCGTGTGCAGTTAACCCACTCTTTCCCGTCGATCTCAGTTGCTCGGGACATTTCTTTATCATTCGGCAGCATTCCTATCTAACAATATTATCAGTGTTATCTCACAATCGGAAAAAAAAGTGGGATGCAAAAAAGACAAACTAGACACTGGACACAAATTGCTGGAGTAACTCGGCGGGACCTCTGGAGAAAAGCATCTCTGGAGAAAAGGAATGGGTGGCGTTTCGGGTCGAGACCCTTCTTACTTAAGGGGTTGGACAGGCTAGATGCAGGAAGATTGTTCCCGATGTTGGGGAAGTCCAGAACAAGGGGTCACAGTTTAAGGATAAGGGGGGAGTCTTTTAGGACCGAGATGAGAAAGTTTTTTTTCACACAGAGAGTGGTGAATCTGTGGAATTCTCTGCCACAGAAGGTAGTTGAGGCCAGTTCATTGGCTATATTTAAGAGGGAGTTAGATGTGGCGCTTGTGGCTAAAGGGGTCAGGGGGTATGGAGAGAAGGCAGGTACAGGATACTGAGTTGGATGATCAGCCATGATCATATTGATTGGCAGTGCAGGCTCGAAGGGCCGAATGGCCTACTCCTGCGCCTATTTTCTATGTTTCAAAATCAGAGCTCACGTTTGCTCTGACTTTGCATTTTGCAGTGGGGATTCACTTGTTAAGATTGTTTCACTTGGGAATGTCTTCTCGGCAGCGAATTTACGCCTACCCAGAACAAAAGACACAAAGCGTTGGAGTCACTCAGAGGGGTCAGTCAGCATCTCTGAAGAAGGGCCTCGACCCGAAACCCCACCCATTCCTTCTCAGCGGGACAGGCAGGCAGCATCTCTGGACAGAAGGAGTGGGTGACGTTTCGGAGCGAGACCCTTCTTCAGACCTATCTTCGGTGTAAAGCAGCATCTGCAGGACCTTTCCTGCACATCTCTGGAGAACATGGATGGATTTGTGACGTTTCGTTCAGGGTCGGGACCCTTCTTCAGACTCGACCCATGATGATCAGCCACGATCACATTGAATGGCGGTGCTGGCTCGAAGGGCCGAATGGCCTCCTCCTGCACCTATTGTCTATTGACCCGGAACGTCACCTATTTCTTTTCTCCAGCGATGCTGCCTGTCCCGCCGAGTTACGCCTGCATTTTGTGACTATCTTCACCGTGTAAACCAGCATCTACAGTTCCTTTCTTGCTCATGGATAGGTGATGTGTCGGGTCGGGACCCTTCATGTATGCAGCATGTCTTATCCCTGTGTCAGAAGATCATGGGTGCAAGGTCCCACTCCAGAGAGCCGAGCACAGGGCAATGGGTACTGGGCAGGAAGTACCTGCCAGTACCCATTGGTAGGGTACTGGCAATGCTAGTACTGCATTGTACTATGCAGTAGTACAATGAATAGTAGATGCTGGTTTAAAGTCTGAAGAAGGGTCTCGACCCGAAACGTCGCCCATTCCTTCTCTCCGGAGATGCTGCCTGACCCGCAATGGGCCCTGCATGGTCTGGCACACCACCTTGTAACTTGTGAATTGACATTCAGGCGCAGCCACCAGTTGACCAAACTCACCCCGAGGGGTGTACCTCAGTTCCATGTTTCCAGCTTCCCAACTCTCTGCGGAGAGCGGGAAAATCTTGAGCACCCCACTCCACCCCCAATATTAGCCCACACTCGCCCGCCTCCCATTTCACCCGCTATCCTGGAGGTCACGCTCCTTGTATGTTTGGCCCCAGCGCCAAATTTGGACAGCCTTGGGCGTTGTATTTTTTCTCCACCGACTTCTTTTATTGTCTTGTTAAATGTATGTATAATTCATGTTTTGTGTGTCGTCTGGATCTATGTGCCTTTCGTGGCAAACAAGACTTCACTGTCTCGACCCAAAACTTCAACTAATCCTTTCTCCAGAGATGCTGCCCGACCCGCTGAGTTACTCCAGCATTTTGTGTCAATCCTCACTGTACTTGCGCACAAGACAATAAACTTGACTTGATGTCGTTTGCCCTATCATAGGGGAAAAGATTTAATAGGAATCTGAGGGGTAACCTTTTCACACAAAGGCTGGTGGGTGTATGGAACGAGCTGCCAGAGGAGGTAGTTGAGGCAGGGACTATCCCAACGTTTAAGAAACAGTTAAGACAGATAAGACTGTCACAGGGTGGCACAGGGATATTGGCCAAAGGTAGGCAGGTGGGACAAGTGTGGCTGGGACATTTTGGCAGGTGTGACTGGGCAAGTTTGGCCGAAGGAGCTGTTTCCACGCTGTATCACTCTACATGTACATAACAAGCGACACTCCCTCTGTGGAAGTAGAGGAGGGAAATTGCCAACATTTATCGTAGAACAATTAAACTGGAAATGCATCAGAACTAAAGCAGAAATGCACAGCACAGAAGTAAGGCATCTCATCTACTCCCATGGTGTGGAGAAACAAGAGTGTTTAATTATCATGTGTACCAAAGCAGAAAAATGAAATTTGTGCCTGCAACAGCATAACATGTCTCTAAAAGCAGTACTCAATAGCTAACATAATATACCAAACAAAAATCATACAAAAACTTTTTTTAAATGCAATTTTAGTGCAAAACAAAACAAAAGCCCAAAGTCCCTATACAACCAAGGGAGTTCACAGTTCAGATTTTGTAGTGGCAAAAAAGAACTACTTAGCGACTCCAACATCCATGATATTGGACATAATTCTACAAATGCTCATCCAAGCCTTTTTGAATGTGACCCCTAGGTTTCTACCTCCACTCAGCTCAGGTAACGAGTTCCAAAATTCCGGGGGGGGGGGGGGGGGGAAATAAATCCTACAAATCTTCTCGAAACCTTCTACTAAATTGCCTCAAATTTGTGGAGACAGGAGAGATTGCTGATGCTGGAATCTTGAGGAAAACACAAAGTTGCTGGAGGAACTCAGCAGGTCAGGCAGCATCTGTCGGGGCCAATGACAAGCGACGTTTCAGGTCGGGAAGCCACATCAGTCTGAAAATGGGCCCCGACCCTAAACGTCCATTCCCTTCCAAGATGCCGCCTGTCCCATTGAGTTCCTCCGGCAGTTTGTGCTTTGCCTTAAATTCATGTCGGCTTTTTACTCTTTTTTTGAGAGAAATCAGTCTTTTCCTTTTCCTTTCGCCCTCCTTTTATTTTAATCCACATTAATTAAATTTCCCCTCTTCCTAAAACAAAACGTCCATAGAATATCCCATTTTCTCCTCAAAAATAATTTTCTCCAACCCCTTGTGTATGAATCTTTTCTGCAGCCCTCTGGTGTGGTAAATGCTACTTTAGAGAAGAATTTTATAAAGTTCAACCACAATCTCCATGCTTTAATATTCTACACTTTAGTCAATTTAAAAAAAACAGTTTAGTAAAAATAGAAGTAAAACAAGTAAAAATGCAACTATAGTGTTTTTAATGTGAAAAAAGTATTTGTAAAAACGTCACACTGACGTAGTACAGAATATTCAGGTCATTACAAATCATGTTGGTTCAATGACTTAATAATATCAATGATTTCATTTATTGTTTAGCAATGATCTTGTGCAAATAGTTTGGGGTCACTTAACCGTTCTCCCAACCTGCACTATTCTACTTTTCCTCTCAAACCACAGTAACGTCTGATGCTCTTTTTAACACGTTGTTGATTTTGGCCACAATTCCAAAAGTCACTCAGGTTAAAAAAAATAATTTAAGGCTTAAAAATAATTTAGTTCAATACCATGGCCAGCTTCATCAATCGGGTTGAACGTGGATTTCAGGCACTTAGCCTGAAGTGGTCGGAAAACTTTAAACTGTAGCCCTTCTCCGTGAAGGCTTTGTAGAAGCTGAACAGTGTACCTGTCCCTCGGCACACAGTCCTAGGCCTTAGGGCCTGACAATTTACAACACTTGGCCAGAGACAACATTTTGCACTGGAATACAAGTTCCAGGCAGACCACAGGATATCTTTCTACCTTCTTAACCAGACTATGTCTTTACCCAGCTGCCCAGAACGTACATTCCAAGATCCATCTGTTCATCTGCATTGTGCACGCTCCTACCATTGATTATGCATTGTCCTTTCTGTACTCCACAAATGTAATGAATCACACTCTTTGAATTGAATTCTATTTGTCATTCTCCCCACCTCCCCCCATCCCCAAACAGATCAGCATCTGCAGCTTATGTCTTTTTTTTTAAACCAGCATCTGCAGTTCCTTGTGTGTCCAATTTAAGTCTTTCTTCCTCTCTGACCAAACTTCTTATTCTTGACATCATCCGGGGAAACATTTGAAGTAAGCACCTTGCACGTACATCCATTTTATTGAGATGTACCACATTTATTCCTCAAACAATATCACTAAATTAGTTACCAAATTTCTGTAAAATATTTGTCAGTGCGACTAACTGTGCCCAAATTTACTGGTTTTTTAAAATTCTGTATTTATAATAGCAACCAGTTCAAAGTATGTCATTGGCTGAAAAGTACTTTGATATGTTCTAAATTCATGAAATATACTTTGTAAATCAAGGTTTATTTTAAAAATTCAATGCTGCTCCACATATGAAAATGTGCAGACAGTGAATCAGAGGTCTGGTCAAGGGTGTTAAAGGGTGCCGTGAAGGAGAATAGTGAGGCTGGAACAGGGGAAGCTCGGGAGGAAATGGCGAGGAACCTAGGCTGTGCAAAACACAGCTGCCAACAGTAGAGAAATGGCAGAATTTAATAGTGATGCTTCCACTGGTTAAATATTCTACTTACATAACCTAGGAAGAGCATATCAAGATAAGACAAAGCACATAAATAAAACACTTCACCATGCTTCCAATGTTGGCATTATCTGGAAACATTTAAATAAGGGACCCTCCATTTAAATGAAAATCAATTGTCTGAGCCCAAGTTGACTTTAATTGCTCTGCTTCTGTAACACTCTTGTCTATTCAAGACATCCCTGATAATATACCTCTTTAACTAAACATATGGTCAAATGTTTCAATATCTCCTTATGTGGCTTCGACATCAAGCTTCTCTGAAAGCAAGCTGATGAAGTGGTTTGGAAATCCTTGCTCTGTTACAGGGGCTACATAAATAGAAGGTGTTGCCAAAACAAATTAAGAATCTCCTTTCACACAAAATAATTTGATGTTGGAATGCACTGATGCTGGGTGCTGGTGCAAAGCAGATCAATGTAATCCACTTAATGTGCAGTTCCCTCGGAAGTCCAGTAGGTCCCCCAGTGGCTGTAACAGCCCAGCCCAGGGGTGGGTGTGCTGGTGCTGGCCACATCATGCTTCTGTAGCAGTGCATTCAATCGCTAACAATCTTCACCATGAAATATGCAGCTAAAGCTTTAAAGTGTGCGTGTGCATGTTTGTGAGTGTGGTTGAACTCTGTGTGTTTGTTTAAATTTTGAATGTATGTGTCTCTTTGTGTTTAAACTGTGTGTGTATGTGTGTGTATGTGTGTGTATGTGTTTAAACTCAATGTGTGTATGTATGTGTGTATATGTGTGTGTATGTGTTTAAACTGTGTGTGTATGTGTCTGTGTTTAAACTGTGTGTTTAAACTCTGAGTGTATATGTCTCTGTGTTTAAACTATGTGTGTATGTGTGTGTATGTGTTTAAACTCAATGTGTGTATGTGTCTGTGTGTTTAAACTGTGTGTTTAAACTCTGAGTGTATGTGTCTGCGTGTTTAAACTATGTGTGTATGTGTTTAAACTCAATGTGTGTATGTGTCTGTGTGTTTAAACTGTGTGTGTGTGTGTGTGTAAACTCCATGCGTGTATGTATGTGTGTGTTTAAACTGTGTGTGTGTGGTGTTTGTGTGTGTGTATGTGTGTGTGTATATATGTATGAATGTTTTAAGTGTGTGCGTGTGCATGCATGCATGCATGTGCCCCTGTGTGTGCGTCTGTGTGTATCAATGTTTGTGTCTGTATGCAATTTCTTGTTAGTGCATGCGTGTTTGTGTATTTGTAGGATGAGTGTCTTAAATAGAATGAACACACAAGTCAGAATGTGTTACACTTCAAGGGAACGCAAAATGCCCATCAACGTTGATTCGGTCCTAAAATCGCATACATATTCCTTGCATGATATTGTAAACGTATAATCCTTAATCGTTTATAATATAACAACCTGCATTTCCCCTCGTGGTATTAAATGCACGAATGTGTCCGGGTGGGCTAATGCAGTCTCCTCAGACTGTTCCGTATCCCTGCTTTAGCCTTGATATTTCACAAAGTAATAGTTCCTTTCAGACAATGTGCAAATTCGGCAGACATAAACTGGAATTCGGCACGGTAGGCACAGAACAAAGGACAGTTAGTTGTCTGTAATAAACTATCACCCACATTTTCTACCAATCGTCGTGTCGTTATATATATATTTTTTTTACACAGGGAATCAATTGGAAGCTGAATTGAACCGGACCGTTCAGGATCAAGAGAGAAGACTCGCATTTCTGCTGCCCTTTCCCGTGTTCATTTCAGAATACACTGCAACTGTTTACACCTAACAAAGTAATTTCGAGGTGAAGTCACTGCTGTAATGTCTATGAACCTTCTCGGAGTTCATAGATGTGCCCTGAATCCAATCCATTCACGCTGCCGCAAAATCACTGCAGCCAGTAATTATATATTG
>NC_135979.1:9572739-9652739 GCF_053455715.1 Rhinoraja longicauda | reverse complement strand
CGGGGAAAACGGGAGTGAAAGAAATTATTGACGATAAGAGGTGATGGAGAAGTAACAGGCGTTGAGGGGGAAAAAACGACTGGAAGAGAGAACAAGGGGGACAAAGAGACAAAGAGAGAGCAGGCAAGCGAGGAAGGCAAGAGCTAAGCGAAAATTTGGCAATGGAGATTGTTTGAGGCAACTGGAGTGGAGAATTTAAGTTGCCACGCAATGGCCCAAATTGGTAACCGTCAGAAATCAACCAAGGCAAAGCGTCACTTTATAAATTGACACATGGGGTTTCAGGCAAAGATTTAAGATCTCACTTTTTCTCCTGCCTCTTGCTTCTCTATCATCCAATCTGCATGAAGAACATATGGTCCAGGAATGGCCTCATTCTGCTGCCTTGTCTTATGGTCTTATCTGTAACCCCCCGTCTTATGGTCTTAGCTGACCCCTTCCCCCGCATCACCTGCACATTTTGTTCACCTGAACCCCTCCCCAATACGACTGTTTCCCCCCAGTGCTTCCTGTGCTCATTTCACATGTCCAACACAAGCCCTTTTAAAAAAAACTTAAATACTTAAATCTGCTTGAAAATTAATTAGGACGTCTTTTACGAACCATCCCTACTACTTTAACTCTGATGTAAGATTGGAAGCAATAGGTCAAATGAACATTTCAAAACTGAGGTTTATATATTTTGTTACCTATTGGTAAGAGAACTGAAGCAGAAAGATGAAGGCCAGATGTCAGAGAGTCATACAGTGTGGAAACAGGCCCTTCGGCCCGACTTGCCCACACTGACCAATATGTCCCATCTACACTTAGTCCCACCTGCACGCGTTTGGCCCATATCCCTCTAAACCTGTCCTATCCATGCGCCTGTCCAAATGTTTCTGAAATGTTGTGAAGCTAACTGTGTCAACTACCTGCTCCAGCAGCTTGTTCCATACACCCACCACCCTCTGTGTGAAAAAGTTACCCCTCAGATTCCTATGAAATCTTTCCCCCCTCACCATAAACCTATGTCCTCTGGTTCTTGATTCCCCTACTCTGGGCAAGAGACTCTGTGCATCTACCCGATCTAGTCCTCTCTTCATTTTGTACACGATTTATACATGAGTTTGTTATTGAATGGCAGAAAAGGCTTTAAGGGGAACAAATATCCTGTCATTCCTGTGTTTCCTATTAGATCCTGCAGGACAAGACCCTTGTCCTTATTAAACTCTATTTGATCAATCTGAAGACAGGACCCAACCTGAAACTTCGATTGACCATTTCCCTCCACAGACGTTGCCCAACCCACCGAGTTCCCTCAGCAGTTTTGCTTCTTGCTCAAGATTCCAGACAGTGGGGAAGGCTGTCAAAGTATGCAGCTGGGCATAGATCAGCTACAGAAAAGGGCAGAGAAATGGAAGATGAAGTTTAATCCAAGCAAGTGTGAGGTGCTGCACCATGAGAGGTTAAATGTAAGGGGAAAAATACAATTAGTGGCAACATCCTTAATCGCATTAATACACAGAGGGATCTTGGGGTCCAAGTCCATAACCCCCCTGAAAGTGGCAACACAAGTGGACAGAGTGGTAAAGATGGCGTATGGTATGCTTGCTTTCATAGGTCAGGGCATCGAGTATAAGAGTCAGGAAGTCACGATGCAGCTTTATAGCACTTTGGTTCGGTCGCATTTATAGTATTGCATGCAGTTCTGGTCACCCCAGAATGGAAGGATATGGATTATGTGCAGGCTGGTAAGAGTTGGTCTTGGCATCATGTTCAGCGCAGACATTGTGGGCCAGAGGATCTGTTCTTGTGCTGTACTCTTCTCTGCTCCTGAAGTCCCATAAGTCATAAGGTCATATGTGATAGGAGTAGAATTAGACCATTCAGCCCATCAAGTCTACTCCGCCATTCAATTGTGGCAGATCTAACTCTCCCTCCTAACCCCATTCACCTGCCTTCTCCCCATAATCCCTGACATTTCTGGCAGTTTTTCTGCAGTTTTTATGCTGGTATCTGCCTCTTTGACCAAGTCTAAGACCACTTGCCCGAGAATGTGGCTCAGAATTAGCTTTTACTGGATAATGTTTCCATAAAATATTTTGAGGCATTAAAATAAAGTGATGTTGTGAAGAACCATCTGTGTTGCATTTACTGGATCTCTCAAATAAGTGAGTCTTGAGGGCATTCAATAAAAAGACACTGAATAAAGTTTACACTGAAACAACAGAAATATTCCCTGAATTTTGGGTGAATTGATGAAAGTTCTGCATGTAAGTGCTGACATTGCCCGATGTAAGTGTTAACAAGCATGAGACTTCCATCTATAAGTTGGAATTCATTAAACCAATGTACCACCTGGCAAAGGGAATTACTCTTCATTGATTTTGAGGGAAAGGTCAGTGTGGGATGGTATTGCCATCTCCAAATGTATTTCCCTGGGTCAATGTCTTGTACACTGGGAAATGTGGATTCAAAATTTGAGTGTGGTGATCAGGATATCAGTTTAGTTTAGAGACACAGCATAGCCCACTGAGTCCATACCGACTAGGCTTATATACACTGGAATTTAGAAGGATGAGAGGAGATCTTATCGAAACGTATAAGATTATTAAGGGGTTGGACACGTTAGAGGCAGGAAACATGTTCCCAATGTTGGGGGAGTCCCGAACAAGGGGCCACAGTTTAAGAATAAGGGGTAGGCCATTTAGAACTGAGATGAGGAAAAACTTTTTCAGTCAGAGAGTTGTGAATCTGTGGAATTCTCTGCCTCAGAAGGCAGTGGAGGCCAATTCTCTGAATGCATTCAAGAGAGAGCTAGATAGAGCTCTTAAGGATATCGGGGGTATCGGGAGAAGGCAGGAACGGGGTACTGATGGAGAATGATCACCCATGATCACATTGAATGGTGGTGCTGGCTCGAAGGGCCGAATGGCCTCCTGCTGCACCTATTGTCTATTGACCATTAGTCACCAGTCCACACTAGTCCACAAACATTCGGGGCAATTTTACAGAGGCCAATTAACCTGCAAACCCACATATCTTTGGGATGTGGGAGGAAACTGGAGAGTGTGGGGGAAACCCACAAGATCTCAGGGAGAAGATGCCAACTCCAAAAGATAGACACAAAGTGCTGGAGTAACTCAGAGGGTCAGGCAACATCTCTGGAGAAAAAGGATGGGTGAAGTTTCAGGTCGGGGTCCTTCTTCAGAAGGGTCTAAAGAAGGATCCTGACCCAAAATGTTACCCATGCCTTTTTCTCCAGTGATGTTCCCTGACCTGCTGAGTCACCCCATCACTTTGTGCCTATCTTCGGTAAAGAAAACCAGCACATGCAGTTCCTTTCTACACTTGCAAACTCCACACATACTGAGGTCTAGAAAAACAAATTACTTGATGCCTCAGGCAGCATCTGTGAAGGGAATGGACAGGGAATGTTTTAGATCGGGTCTCTAGCATTGCGAGGTAACTGTGCCACCGTGCCTCTCCAAAGGTGTGGTGAATTCTGAGAGACCACCAACAACTTTTCCTGGTATTCCCAACGTACATTCCCAGCACATGCCCTTCAAGACGATGTGTTGACCCAAAACGTCACCTATTCCTTTTCCCCAGAGATGCTGCCTGACCTGCTGAGTTATTCCAGTACTATGTGTCTATCTTCAGTGCGAACCAGCTTCTGCAGTTCCTTCGTACACACATCGCCCTTCTGGGCTTGGAACCAGAAACTGTTAGCCTGGTTAGCACTCTCACAGCTACGTTGCCATGCACTCTCACAGCTACGTTTCTGTGCCTGACTGGCATTCACAGTGCTCTGTGGGAATGCCACACCATCAAAGGAGCATCATTTCAACGAGGCATTCAACTGAAGAGCCATCTGCCCCCTCAGGTAGATGCCAAAGATCACAAAGTATTACATCAAAGAAGAAGGAGCTCGAGACAAAATGCTGGAGTACCTCAGTGCTTCAGGCAGCGTCTCTGGAGAAAAGGAATAGGTGACATTTTGGGTCGAGACCCTTCTTCAGACGAAGGGTCTGAAGAAGAGTTTTGATCAGAAACATCACCTATTCCTTTTCTCCAGAGATACTGCCTGACCTGCTGAGCTACTCCAGCATGTTGTGTGTATATTCGGTGTAAATCTGCAGTTCCTTCCTACATATGAACCAGCTAGGGTCCTGGTGAATATTCATCCACCGACCAGAGGCTGCAAAAACAGTTGTCACGTGATAATAACATTGATGTTTACGGGATCAGTGACTGCAATTCAAAAGTACTTCGTTGACTATGGGGTGTTTGTAGCTGATCATATGGCTCCATTTGTGATTTAGATGAAATGAAATGGGCTCGGACACTGGGAGCATTTTGTAAAGAATGTTGAAAGAACAGGTAACCCATCATTAAAATTCTGATAAAATCCTGACTACGTTTAATCTGAGTTTTTTTGCTTTGAGATTATTGTGCTGACTGAACTCAAGGAAGATGAGATCCGAATGAACAGTAAATCAATCCTAAAATGTATAGGTTGATTAATGTTACATCACATTCTTTTAGACATGGTTTTCTGATCAGAGTGCTGGAAACTCGACCACCTTACCCTGGGGACAGGACAAGTGGCTTGCATTAAAAATAATTTAAAGTGTACACAGCAAGAGGTAATCTCCATCTCTCCAGCTACTGTAAAAGGTGACGAAATAGGTTTATGAACACTTATTTAGCAAGCATTCGCTCAACAGTTAGTGGTGTTTTCAGATTGTAAGCTACTTTTAGTCAGGATCACTTGCTGTCACTTTAGCTCTCTTCAGTGGAAATGGTTTGATCACTTCCGACTGCTCTTTCTCGCCATTCATATAAATTGGTGA
Organism: Rhinoraja longicauda; assembly: GCF_053455715.1. Lineage (NCBI taxonomy): Eukaryota > Metazoa > Chordata > Chondrichthyes > Rajiformes > Arhynchobatidae > Rhinoraja > Rhinoraja longicauda. The sequence continues at coordinate 9,647,904 of NC_135979.1, read as the reverse complement.
ATTTGCTTCAGCTGACGCATATTAAAACAAAATGAAGGACGCCAAAGATCCCAGGATGGGACTAAGGTATAGGAAGAGACACCTAAACTACTCTCCAATTCAGATGTCTCCGAGATGGCACCATAATGGCAATAAATACGAACACACAGACACACATGGGCACACACACACACACACACACACACACACACACATACACACACACACATACACACACACACACACACACACACACACACACACACACACACACACACAAACACACACATATGCACATAGACATACACACACAGACACACATATGCACATAGACATACACACACAGACACACACACACACAAACACACACATATGCACATAGACATACACACACAGACATACACACACACAGACACAGACATATACCCACACAAACAGAGACACACATACACACACAATACAGAGACACACACGTTACACACACTAAATGTTACTCACGTTATTCCCTTTATCATGTATCTGTACACTGTGGATGGCTCGATTGTAATCATGTATTGTCTTTCCACTGACTGGTTAGTACGCAACAAAAGCTTTCCACTGTACCTCAGTACATGTGATAATAAACTATACTCAAACACACACACAGGCACACACACAGATGTACAGGTACATATTCAGTGCATCAACAAATGCACACACACACACACGCGCGCATACACAGACACACACACACACACACACACACAGATGTACAGGTACACATTCAGTGCATCAACAAACACACACACAGACACACATAGACACACACACACACACACACACACACACACACACACACACACACACACACACACACACACACATACACACAGCTATAAACATCTAGTGCATCAATCTATAAATGTTTCATTATGGCACAAAAGTAGAAGCCAGCAACCTTGAGCCTGGTTGATAAAGTTGCATGTTGTGAAAGTTTCAGCTGCAAGTCAGATGCACAATATCAAACTGAATGTGGACTCAGCAGGAGATGAAGTGCCTTATGGCATCCTCTGCAGGTCTGGTCAGCCAACGGGCAACACAACTCAATGTGCGGCAGATGCAAGGGCCTGACATTGGGAGGGGTCAGTGAGGCAAATCAGGTCAGACTGAACAATGAAACAGAGCAGTACAATGCAAGTGGAAGGGACTTCATATTGTATAACAGAGGGGAGGTTGAAATTGGAGAATAAACAGTCCACTGTCGTTAAGAATATCAATCACGAATCAAACTACATTCAGATCGGATGGGTTGTACTATTTTAGATATTTGTAGATTAAGGCACAGTGCAAAACTGAGGCTGGGTCACGTTCTCAATTGCCATCTTCCCTTTGTGTTATAAAGCTCTTTCCGCCCTCTCAAGCAGGTGCAAAAGATCCAAATAAATAGGTCTGCTTATCGTAGCACAAAGTGCTGAAGGAACTCAGCAGGTCAGGCAGCATCTGTGGAGGGAATGGACAAACGGCATTTTGGATCAGGACCTAATGTCATCTACCCATTTCCTCTGCAGATGCCGCCTGGCCTGGGGAGTTCCTCCAGCACTTTGTGTTTTACTCAACCTGCAGTTTCTTGTGTGTCCATCTGTTTATCATTATTGTTCTTTTTTTTTGGTATCCAGACATTGCTGAAAAGGCCACTATCAGCCCTAACGAAGGTGGTGTTTAGTTACTCTTTTGAACACTCCCAGTCTTTCTGGTAAATTATTCCTCTGATGCTGTTGGGCAGGAGTTTCAGTAATCAAATCACTTGAGGACCACTGATAAACGTATAAGATTGTTAAGGGGTTGGACACGTTAGAGGCAGGAAACATGTTCCCAATGTTGGGGGAGTCCAGAACAAGGGGCCACAGTTTAAGAATAAGGGGTGGCCATTTAGAACTGAGATGAGGAAAAACTTTTTCAGTCAGAGAGTTGTGAATCTGTGGAATTCTCTGCCTCAGAAGGCAGTGGAGGCCAATTCTCTGAATGCATTCAAGAGAGAGCTAGATAGAGCTCTTAAGGATAGCGGAGTCAGGGGGTATGGGGAGAAGGCAGGAACGGGGTACTGATGGAAAATGATCAGCCATGATCACATTGAATGGCGGTGCTGGCTCGAAGGGCTGAATGGCCTCCTCCTGCACCTATTGTCTATTGTCTATTGTCTATTTAGAAGTCAGCATGGAGTTTAACTTGAAGAGAACATGCAGGTGATGACCTTCTCATGAATCTGCTACCCTTGTATTCCTTGGTGACAAAGGTTAAAGGTTTGGGAGGCATTGTTGGAGCAGACACACAGTGGCACAGTGGTGCAGTGGTAGAGCTGCTGCCTTACAGCACCAGAGACCCGGGGTGGATCCTGACTACGGGTGCTGATGGTACGGAGTTTGTATGCTCTTCCGTGACCATGTAGGTTTACTCCGCCCTGATGCGATTTCCTTCCACACTCCAAAGACGTACAGGTTTGTAGGTTAATTGGCCTCTATAAATTGTATAAGATTGGTCTATTTGAGTTTCTGGTCAATGATCACCCCTGTGATATTGATTATTGAATCTTGGTATCGATTGGTATCTTGATGATGGTAATGCCATCGATGTCAAGGATAGGAAGTGAGACTCTCACTTTGCTTGGCCTTTTTGTCACATGCCACATAATTAGCTTAAGCCTGAACTTTAACTCGGCTTGATGCATGCAGGCAAGGCCATTCTATTTGCTGGAGGGTTGCAAGTGGAAAGGAACATTGTCCAATTGTTAATCATCCCCACTTCTGACCTTATGATGGAAGGATAGCCATTGATGGGTTTGACAGTCATGTCCAGGGCCACGATGATTGCCTTAGAGCAGCACAACAATCTTTGTTCTTGTGAGGGATGCCTGTGACAATTGGAGTGTTATCTCAATCACGCCCTTCCTTGACCAGAGTTACCAGTGCTCCTTGATGCCAAGGACATTTGCTCTGCTCTCACCTCTGGAATTCATATCCTTGGGCCACGTTTAGATCATGGATGTGTCGAGATTAGCTGGTTGCTGGTTCTGGCAAAATTAAAAATGGGCACTGGTGAGCAGGTTATTGGTGAGAAGGTGCCCGTTGAATGCAATTTCCATCCCTTTATTGAGGATTGGGACCAAACAGCCTTTCACCATTTACCAGTTGATAGTGATCTAAGGACATTGGGGGGGGGGGGGGGGGCGGTTATAGAGACAATTTAATGAGTAGTGTGAACTAAAATGTCACACCCTTTACCTACTTACAGGTGAGGGGTAACATTGAGCTAAGGAACAATGCCTGAAAGGTGTGTAGAAATGAATCGCAGACACCGAAGACAGACACAAAGTGCTGGAGTAACTCAGCGGATCAGGCAGCATCTCTGGAGAAAAAGGATGGGTGACGCTGAGTTCTTCAGGGTCGGGACCCACCTTCAATGGTGGCTCATTACTGTAAGTGTGGAGACAGGGGGTCAAAATTGCCCTGGTCTTATTGATTGGCCATACTGTATTATAATTTCCCATTCCTTCTCTCCGGAGATGCTGCCTGTCCCGCTGAGTTACTCCAGTACTTTGTGTCGACCTTGGATTTAAACCAGCATCTGCAGTTCTTTCCAATGCATAAATGTAAATGTTGATTTTTTAATGGGGGGGAAATAACCCTTTCCCCATTCAATGGGAAACGCTATGTGTGTGTGTGTGTGTGTGTGTGTGTGTGTGTGTGTGTGTGTGTGTGTGTGTGTGTGTGTGTGTGTGTGTGTGTGTGTGTGTGTGTGTGTGTGGTGGGGGGGGCTGTTGTGGGGGTGGGGGGGCTGTTGTGGGGGGGGGGAGGGTAGATCGTGGCATTGTAAAATGGGTGAGAGTAGGTTGTGAACTTGCATTTTACATCTTTCTCTGTTGCTATTGCAGTTGAAACCGAGCGAATCTCACTCAGACACATCCCAGCTCCCAGCTATCCACTTGCACAAACGCTCTGTCCACCACTGCAAAGCCAAACATCCTTTCTCTCTCTCTTTTTTTTTTATCAGAGCAATTTACCTAACGGGAAAATTAAACCGAGAGAAAAAAAAAAAGATTAAAATAAATTATCCACATGAATTCATTTTCAGTGCATTCACATTATGAGCTTGGACTGGGAGTTATCTTGCAGTGTAAGTTCAGCGAAAGACGGGGGTGACATAGACTGGTTTGGTACCTCGCGATTTGTCATTGATGGATTACCCCAACGTTGTAATCAATCAACAGCGCTGTCGTCAATGTTCCACCCCCCCCCCCCCCCCCCCCTCCTTATCCCACTTCGGCGTTTAAAATGGGCGCACCACTTTCCTTTGTTACATCCTTTTTTTCCATCCTGTGCAAGTTTCAATGTCCAAAGCACTGGCATTATTAAATAAAGGCCGGTGTTTTGATATAACACTCGCCCTTACAGATTTTTTATCCCGAAGTCGACGTTGAGCAGACTGAGTGAGACACTCCAATGCAGAATCTGCGGGCTGTGATTAAAAGTTGAAAGCTTTAATAACCTCGTCGCAAGTGGAACAGGGAGAAAAGACTGCGTTTTGTTTTTAAAGAACAACACATTTCCCAATCTTTCCAGCCTTTTATCCCGTCTAAGATTGGGGGCGATTTTGCAAATAAAGCGCTCACAACGCACGCATCACAATCGTGCGCTCTCTCTATCCCCCCCCCCCCCCCCCCACACACACACATTGCAGCGCTGGGGACACGTTGGGTTGGATTAGCCCACGCCATCGTTTTAACTGCAAAGACTGCCAGCCAGTTTAATATTCCGCGAGACCAGCAGAACCCACTTCACTCCAACCCCCTCGAAATCTAACCGCTGCGACGCCTTCTCTTCCCCCCCCCCCCCCCCCCCCCCCTCCCCTCACTTGCCTCGTATTCTGGCACTTGGGGACCGAACAAAAGCAAGGATTAACATCTTCAGTCGGCACAAGACACCACAAGCAAAATATAAAGCCCCTGCGATGAAAGACGCAACGGGCTTAATCACACGCGTTAATCAGAAAGAGAGAAAGAACATTGCAAATTTACAGATTTGCACATCAAAAGGTTAAATTGCCCACTTAAAACATGATTCCAATTTCCATATTCATATGCTAATAACCTAGCCCCCTTTCGTTTGCGGTAGAATATATTTTGTTAAAGACAATCAAAATATTCCCCACTTTCCCCTTCCAGGTTCTGACTGTTTCACTGTTAATTTCTACCATTCCCCCCCCCCCCCCCCCTTCCTTTCCAGATTTCTTGGACTTGCTTCTGTTTTCTCGCCTTTCCATACAAAAAAAAATCGTTTAAATCAATGCTTCGGGTATTAAGATTTAATTGTCAACTCAGCAATGTCGACCTGCACAACTCTGTGTCTGGGTTTTCCTGTGGACTTCTTGTACTCGGTGAGATGAGGTGATGGGGAGGTTTGGAAGGGTTGGAGTTGTTGGGGCTGTCGTCGGCAGTTACTCCTGATGTGACCAAATTACATTCAGTAACTCTCAGGAAATCATTGGAATACCACTAGCCCTTGATCGTGCTTACAAAAGGCGGGGTGGGGGGGTGAGGGTGGGGGGGTGGAGGGTGAGGGAGATGCTGGAAATCAGAACTAAAATCAGGAAATGCTGAAAAGTACTGGGCAGGTCAGGCACCATCCGACCTTCACATTGATCTGGTCTTTATTCACAAAATGCTGGAGTAACTCAGCAGGTCAGGCAGCATCTCGGGAGAGAAGGAATGGGTGACGTTTCGGGTCGAGATCCTTCTTCAGACAATCTGCAGTTATTTTCTTATACTATTTATTTCACATTGATCTGAAACGTTCACTCTCATTCTCCTTCCTGACCTCCCGCTAACTTGGTTCAATGGTTCAATAGTTCACTTGTTACCACGTGTACCAAGGTACAGTCAGATTCGCTTTTTTTTTTCCTGTATCCCTTTTGTGGAGGGCGCCTATCCGAAACGCCATCTAACTATCTATGTTCTTCAGAGCTGTTGCCTGACCCGCTCAGTTACTGCTGCACTCTGTGTCCTTTCAGGTCAATGTCTTTCTGTCGAAACTGGAAGACGTTTCTCACTTGTGTGTGGGACTGCCCACTTGGAATCAGAGGCGTTGTCGGTGGGAGAGTGAGCTTAGAAGTCGATCACTTTTAGTCATCATGGTGAGATCTGATGGAGGACCAAGGGCAAACCTTGGATTTGCCAGGATGTCAATCTTCACTGAGGTTGGAGGTGATAGCACTTTAAATGGCTTGTACCGGCCTGAGTACCAAACGCAGGCTGGGGTTCGAAAGTTGTCCTCGGGCAGCATCCATATCTTTTCTTCCCCGTGGCTGTAACTAGTCAGATCACACTTAACATCCAGAATTGGGTTCTGACCACACCACCTCAGAAAGGACACTGGAATGGGCACACCACATATTCAGCAGAATGATACCTAAACTAAAAGAGATAAACCTCAATAGCAGATTCCATTGTCCAGGCTTGTAGTCCCTTGAATACTACTACTGCTTTGAGCTGATCTAAGTCAGGTGTTTAAAATGATTAAACGAGTTGACAAACTGGATAGCCAGAAACTATTTCCTGTGGTGGAAGAATTCAGCATCAGATGGTATGACCTTGATTCGATTTTGACTGTTCAATTATGATTTTAAGGAGCTTCTCTTCCTTCAACGGGGCCGTAGAAATTGGGGACTCTCTTCCCCCAAAAGATGTTGTAGATTAGGAGGGTAGGTTGTCAAAACGGAGCATGTGTAATCCAAGCATGAGTATAAAGGACAAAAAAGGCACCAAGTGCTGGAATAACTCGGTAGGTCAGTCAGTATCCCTCCCTGGAGAACATGATAGGTGACATTTTGGGTCAGGACCCTTCTACAGACAGTATAGAGGGTTCTAGGACTGAGGTTGTAACGTTGCTTTTAGATCAGCCACAATTGAATTATATTGTGGAATCACTTCTACCTGCTCCCAGGTTACGCAGCGAAAGCCTTTCACTGTGCCTCGGTACAAGTGACAATGAACTAAACTCATAGTCAAACTCAAACTGAAAATCAGATCTGCCCGACGCTATCCCACCCGATCCCTAAGTTTCACTGATCAGCTGTTTTGTGAAATGATCGGAGCTTCAAGGAAGTCTAGGGAGCGAGTATGGTAAAGCTGCCTTGGTACATTATGCCAGATAAACGCATGGCAGTGTCTGCTCCCGGGCAGTTTTAAAAGCGCAGGAGACGGGAAGAAGACCTAAGGGTTAAGGTTTGTCCTCGGGCACTTGCTGGGCATCACAGCGGCAGCTGCAGAATCTATTCATTCCACTTCCAGGTCAGTTTCATTGCCTTCTGTAAAATGCGATTTTGGAAGCAGAGTACAATGTGCAACCTACTGTACATCTCAGTTAAAGTGGCCGTAAAGCTCTCAGATTGATGTAAAACCCCAGTTTGTTTACCATTATGCCTGCCTAACCATGTAACAAAAGAGGTGATGGTAAAAATCCATCTTCTGGTATATAAACTACACACGCAATATATGTATGATCCATCTGAATTTAGTTTAATTCTGAAACACTGTTACACTGATACCAATGAATTGAATTTCTAACCCACTGCCACTTATCTGCGGTTTGAGATTATCACTACATCATTCAGTGCACCTTTGGACGAGTACGAAATGTTCTCGCTAACCATGCCCAGAGTCCAAAAATTTATATATTTTCAAATCTTGTAAAAAAATCTTTGCTACATTCCATGCTATTTAAGGCTTCCATTCCATTTAAGGCTGTTTAAAAATAGCCTTGCTATTTCTCACCTTCAAAGAGAAAAGAGAATCAATTTGATGAAAAGTCATTGACCTGATCTATCAGTTATTTCTATCTCCAAAGGTGTTGTCCAACTAGCTGTGTACTTTCAGCATTTTCCTTTTTAAATCAAAACTGCTTATGCACAAAATCCCCACACTTCTCCCTCTTGAATTCAATTGCGTGGAATCACCAAGGAACCTCCTTTCCTATTCCAAATTCATTTGATAGTATCCCAATGGATGGAAAGAAATATTTATCTGTTGTATTGAAAGCACTGTCGCAAATCCCAGAGAATTACAACGAGGCAAATCATTCCCCATTCACCCCCGGTATACAGAGACCAGCTAATTCTAACGTATAGAATTCTAATGATCCAAATCTCTTTCTGCTCGTTGATCGAAGGACGAGGCTTTCTCTAATTAACTGTTTTATGTTGATGCTTGGTTGCAGACCGCTGCCGAATTTCATCAGGACAGTTTAGAGATTTAATGAATTTTGAGTCAAATATATATTCCTAATCACGGTACTTCCGTCTGGCTTGGAGTGGGCCATTGTAGGAGATGGATCAACGAGCTGGGGCATACAAAAGCTTGCACATTGTTCATTTTTAATCAGCAGATTTTCTTGAAGCTCGTTTTAATTTTTGGAATATTAAGTGCATGTTTATCCGGACACGGGTGTGTCTGTGTTCAAACAGATATGTAGATGTGATGTAAATTGTCGGTTGCCCGTTGTCTTTGTATTTCACAACAGCTTTCTCCAGACAAGAGCTGGAGGGACGATGGTTCCCATATCCTCCTGACATTTGCAGGGGGTCATTGGTGTCAGTACCTTGGCGCTATGATAACCGGCCGCTGTAACAATCCCACTTCCATTTGCCGGTGCCACCGTAAAAGCAACATTCGCTACTCGTGATACCACTGAGATGTTCATTGGATGTTTATTGAATTATCTGGCCGAATTATCCAGGTTAATAATCGCCCAACTCACCACTAGGATGTGTGGAAGGCAGACATAAAATGCTGGAGTAACTCAGCGAGTCAGGCAGTATTACCGGAGAGAAGGTTTCGGGGGTCGAGATCCTTCAAAGATAGACACACAATGCTGGAGTAACCCAGCGAGTCAGGCAGTATTTCCGGAGAGAAGGTAGAGGTGACGTTTCGGGGGTCGAGATCCTTCAAAGATAGACACACAATGCTGGAGTAACTCGACGGGTCAGGCAGCGTCTGTGGAGAAGAGGAATAAGGTGACGTTTCTGGTCGAGATCCTTCTTTAGGGGAAAGGGGACACGAGAGATATAGATGGTACTTAGGCGAGTCTGGAATATAACATGGTCGTAGAGATGGAGAGCAGGAGGCATCTCAGAGAGGTGCAGCAAGAGAGAGTGTCGCAGAACTCTCGAAGAGAGGAGGACAACTTCTTCAGAGTAGGCATACCTTGAGGAGGTTTCACAGTGGAGCAGGATGTGGAAATGGTTTTGTGGAGCCACCCCTGCCAACCATCCTTTGCAACCGGCATGTTGAAAATCTACCCTTCAAGTGATCTGGATCACAAAGGGGAAATTAAATGAAAAATTAGTGTCCCTTAAAGTTGCACAGAGCACAAAGTGCTAGAGCAACTCAGCAGGTCAGGCAGCATCCGTGGAGGGAACAGACAGATGATGTTTCGGGACTGGACCATTCTTCAGCCCAGAAAGTTTACTTAGATTAGAGATACCTATTATAGAGATAATTTAGAGATGTTTATTCTCTAGCAATCCAACATATCACCCATAGGTGGGTTTAAAAAAAAAGAAAGCTCCAAGCATACAAACAAACTCGTTTAAATTTAACCTACTTTTCAAAACTGGTGAGTGAGATACCGTTTGAAGGCTGCTTCCTCTTTAAAGATGTGAATCAAAAAGATTCTGTCTGAAAGCTCCACATGTAGTTTTAACCCGAGACCAGTGCAGTGAATCATTCCTGGCCTCCCACCGAGGCAAATCTGTCACGAGAGGATCCAGAGCCAGAATAATGCACAACATTTCAATTGTACTCTAATTATCTATATACTAAAACTCTCGTGATGTTATCTTGTTTGTGACTGAACTTCAGCCAAAGCGGTACGCGACAGCGCGACAATTTTAGGCCCACCTTACTCACCGTTGTCACTTTAGTGATAATGCAAGTAGTTTTATTGAAATCGGTGTTATATTTTTTAAGTTATTCACATTTTAAAGTTTAAAAGGAGGGGAGGGGGAGGGGAGGAGGGAGGAGGGAGGGGGGGGTGGGGGAGAAGGGAGAGGGGAGGGGGGGGTTGAGGAGAGAGGGGAGGGGGGGAGGACAGGGTGCTGCACCAATGCAGGAGTGGTTTGGGCCCAACGGGTCCACTTTGTCTAGTCGTTCTATTAAAGTTTAACTAAACTTTCTCTGCTTTACAAATCAAAGACTGATCTGAGGGATAAGTGGTGGAACGGGCTCAGTGGTCTGTGGTCATCTCCATTCAGATTGAAGAAGCGGAAGAAAACTCAGTTCATGGTAGGCCCAAGGTTCACAGAATGTATAAAACTGGGCCAGATGGCCTATTCCTCTGCTGTAAATTCTATGTGATGAGCGACCTATATCTTAATTCCCTTGAGCCAGCTGGTTCCGCAATCTCTAATATCCTTCCATACATGAATGATGCTTGTTTTCCTTTTATGTTTGATTTCCAACATCAGTAACTTCTTGTGTAGGAAGGGATTGCAGATGCTGGTTTAAACCGAAGGTAGACACTAAATACTGGAGTAACTCAGCATCTCTGGAGAGAAGGAATGGGTGACGTATCGGGTCGGGAGCTGTCTGAAGAAGGGCCTCGACCCGAAACGTCACCCATTCCTTCTCTCCAGAGATGCTGCCTGTCCCGCTGAGTTACTCCAGTATTTTAGACAATAGACAATTGACAATTGGTGCAGGAGTAGGCCAATCGGCCCTTCGAGCCAGCACCACTTTTGTGTCTATTAGTAACTTCTTCCTGCCCTAAAGATCATGTCTTTCTGTTGTCAGTGAACACTGAACACTGAATGCAGGCACTGAAATCATCCTGGCATTGTACTGCATCAATTTTGTACCCTGATCTCCCCAATTATCATAGGATCCAATGTTTTATTTTATTTTTTAATTCATTTACAGGATGTACCACTGCAAAGCTAGTCTTCAATGCACATCCTAAATTGGCTTTGAGGAAGAGGCGATGAAGCAATAAATTGAATCGAAAGATACAGCATGGAAACAGACCCTTTGACCCACCGAGTCCATGTCAATCACACGTTCACTCCAATTCTATGTCATCCCACTTATGCATCCACTCCCTACACACTGTGGGTAATTTACAGCGGCCAATGAAACTACAAACCCGCACGTCTTTGGGAATCGGGAGGAAACCGGAGCACCCGGATGAAACCAGCATGGTCACAGGGGAAAGGTGCAAACTCCACACTCCCTTGAATCACTGTGATCCTTCTGGTGCATGTTCATCCACAGTGCAGCAGGGTAGGGACTTCCAGAATCTTGGCTCAACCATGATAAAAGTAGAGTGATGCATTTTATGGGGAAACCTGCAGGTGGTGGTATGCCTGTGAACGTGCTGGCCTTTTCCTGGTTGGCAGAGGTCACGGAGTTGAGAGATCCTGACAATTTGCTGCAATGAATTTGGTTGTTGATACACCCTGTGGCAATGGTGGTGATGGGAGCAAAGATTCAGCCTGGAGACAGACACGAAAAGCTGGATTAACTCAACGGGTCAGACAGCATCTCTGGAGAAAAGGAATAGGTGAGGTCTCGGGTCGAGACACTTCCATCTTCGGTTTAAACCAGCATCTGCGGTTCCTTCCTACATATTCTACCTGGAGAATTGCAAGCCTTCAAATGGGCAGTTTTGTCTCTGGGGGTGTTGCATGTTGAAGCTACACTCATTCAGGCAGCTGGACAGTATTTCCATATGCTACTGGTTCCATACACGTTAAAAAAAACTTTGTGTGGACTGGATGTAAGTCCCTCACTACAAGATGCCCATCTGGTAACTTGCTCTTCCAGCAGTTAAAGGGCATAGCTTTATGGTAAAAGGGGCGCCGCTTAAAGAAGATGTGCGGGGCAATTCTTTTACACAGAGGGCGGTGTGTGTCTGGAACGTGCTGTCAGGGGTGGTGGTGGAGGCAGATACACTAGTGGCATTTAAGAGACTTTTGGATAGGCATTTGGATATGCAGGGAATGGATGGGGGGGGGGAATATGGATTATGTACAGGCAGATAAGAGTTGGCCTTGGCATCATGTTTGGCACAGGAGTTATGGGCCAAAGGACCTGTTCCTGTGCTGTACTGTTCTATATTTGTTCCAAGGCCACTAAAGTTCCTTCCAAGACATTGATGGCCTTTGGGGCTTGCTGAAGAAAGGATCATTGACTGCCAAGGCAAGGTTGACACTCTCTTTTGTTGGAAATAATGAGTAAATATCTGTGGAATTCTCTGCCTCAGAAGGCAGTGGAGGCTAATTCTCGGAATGCATTCAAGAGAGAGCTAGATAGAGCTCTTCAGGATAGCGGAGTCAGGGGGTATGGGGAGAAGGCAGGAACGGGGTACTGATTGAGAATGATCAGCCATGATCACATTGAATGGCGGTGCTGGCTCGAAGGGCCGAATGGCCTACTCCTGCACCTATTGTCTATTGCCTATTGTCTTCAGTTCTTAATTGACTGAAACCAATAACTTGAGTTTATCCTGTATTTACCATTTAATATTTCACATTATTTCACTTAACCAAATGTTGTACTGTTCCTGGCTCCAAAGATGCTGCCTGACTCACGACGAATTTACAGCATGTTCTGACTTTATTTCCATTTTCTTTCTTAGCTCAAACCTTTCATCAATTTCATCAAGGCTCACCCTAGAATCACTCAGCCCTCCATCACATTGTGCCACCACTTTGATGTACTGTACTTCTCCGAGAACTTATATTTACTCAACCTTTGTACCTTTCACAACTTTAATCCTCGTTACAGTCAAGAAAGTGAATTCAGAACAGCAATCATTGTTTTAAAGTGGAACAGTTATACAATACAACTATGAACAAAGTATTGTAGGAAAATAACTGCAGATGCTGGTTCAAATTGAAGGTAGGCACAAAATGCTGGAGTAACTCAGCGGGTCAGGCAGCATCTCAGGACAGGAGGAATGGGTGATGTTTCGGGTCTGAAGAAGGGTCTCGACCCGAAACGTCACCGATCCCTTCTCTGGCTGCCTGACCCGCTGAGTTACCCCAGCTTCTTGTGTCTATGAACAAAGTATTGTTCTGATAAGGGCAGAATATTGTATTTAAGTGAACCATTGGTTGAGAAATAAATGTTGGTTCTTGCTATTAGTCTTATCCTTACAGATCTATCATCTTGAAGTTGATGCTAATTGTCTTTTTGTAAAGTTTCCATTGAATATGATGCTACCGCTTTCTCAAGGAGGGCGTTCCTGATCCTGACACCTCACTGCATGAAATATTATTCTTCAATCCATTCCAGTTCTGTTGCCCATTGTTCTAAATATATGACCTCCTTTGCTCTTGTCTGGATCTCTTCTGATGCACACGTGATGTTTAAGTAATATGAACAGTGTTCGCACAATGCATTCTAAGTGGGACGCGATCAGCTTGAAATAAGCAAACCACTTTCACCATGCTTAGAATGAAGACTGTGGCTACTTTTCACAAATTTAGGATATCCTAACTTGTTTTGCAGTTGCCAATGAAGTATTCCCTTTTGAGTTTAGTTTTTTTTTGATAGACAATCGACAATAGACAATAGGTGCAGGAGAAGGCCATTCGGCCCTTCGAGCCAGCACCACCATTCAATGTGATCATGGCTGGTCATTCTCAATCAGTACCCCGTTCCTGCCTTCTCCCCATACCCCCTGACTCCGCTATCCTTAAGAGCTCTATCTAGCTCTCTCTTGAATGCATTCAGAGAATTGGCCTCCACTGCCTTCTGAGGCAGAGAATTCCACAGATTCACGACTCTCTGACTGAAAAAGTTTTTCCTCATCTCAGTTCTAAATGGCCTACCCTTTATTCTTAAACTGTGGCCCCTTGTTCTGGACTCCCCCAACATTGGGAACATGTTTCCTGCCTCTAACGTGTCCAACCCCTTAATAATCTTATACGTTTCGATAAGATCGCCTCTCATCCTTCTAAATTCCAGTGTATACAAGCCTAGTCGCTCCAGTCTTTCAACATATGACATACGATGCAGGAAATGCTTAGTTTAGTTTAGTTTATCGTCAGGTGTACCGAGGTCCAGTGAAAAGCTTTTGTTGCATGTTAACCAGTCAGTGGAAAGATTAGACAATACTTGAAATGTGGTGGCTTAACTAGGCTGTCCCCACAAATAGCCATGGCCATAGCATCATGTTTCCGTATGAAAGATAGGCATTAACCCCAGTTTAACTTCTTTAAAAAGGGCAAGAAGATCTTTTGCATCCACCTGGCAAGCCTGATTCTAAAAAGTGTATGATTCTAAAATGCTCCTCAACAGCTTTTCAAGGGCACCTAGAAATAAGCAATAAATGCCGACCTTGTCTGAAACGCCCATATCCTAAATAACAAAAAAATCTTTCAACCAATTAATAAAACAATATCCAGTAATTATCACGTTACTTTTTTTGCGGTACATTCCACCAATGGCCATATGCCTGGGATTAATTTACTGATGATACACTAAAAGTAATTCATGATTGCAAAACGGTTTGGGACATCACAAAGTCGTGTGAGGTGTTCTGTAAATGTAAATCTTTCTTTCTCCTTCTTAATTACAGTACCTTCATGCACACTTAGATTGTCTATTTTCCCCCATGCTTCACATTTGTCAGTTTTAAGTTTCATTTACTATATGCCTGCTTTTTTTTTCAGAACTGAAAGTCCTTGCCTATACAATGGTCACCACATTACAAATGTAATTGATCTTTATAACATGATCTGGGATGGCTCTAAAGTCTGTTGAAAGCTTAATAACTGCAAATCCTCCTCATTGCAAGCCATATGTTCTATTCTCCTCCCCAACTGTACCTTGCACTTCTGGGTCCATCATCTAGATCATTGATAAAGATGAAAATATATTGATTTGTTTAATTCAATACAAAACTACTATGACCACTTGAAATCTCAAATAAAAACAGAAAACGCTGAAAATATTTAATAGATTAAAAAAAAATATTAAACAGATTTAACAGAAGTCTGTGGAGATTGAAAGGCAGTGTTAATGCTGCACTCTGATGATTCTCACATAAAGAACATCATAAGCCATGTAAGGATTTGCTTTTATGGACATGAGGGACCATCAAATGGACCATCAAAGTCCACTTGCTTTACAAGCAGGCCTTGAAAATCAGCATAAGTAGCATGCCTTTCAATGGCTATGTGATCTTCATCCAATATCCAGTTTTATCCCCATTCAATCTAAGAGTGAGGACACACACACGCAAAATCCTCTCCAAAGCCAACAACTGTAGCATCTTGCATTTGCGTTAGCAACTTTGATTTTAGAAAAATATCCTTCATTATCAGCCAAAACAGATGCTGACGCAAAGACTGCAAAGGTATGTACTCCTTCAAAGAAGTTGGAGTTGAAGAAGGATGAAAAGGTGAAGAGAAATCAAAATCCTCGAACATGGATATCAGGTGGTTAAAAACTCACCCATAAATGAAGATGTGAATGACTGGGAGTGTCCACAAGATAACAAGGACACATGTTCAAACCCTATCCCCAACCAATGATCACACCTAGTTTCCGGCAGAATTCAGTGAAGCTTCTCGTTTTCACCCTACAAACAGCTAACAATGGCCTGTTCCCTTTATCATCGTTACTTTTTTTGCAGATCTTTCATTCATTGTTCTTTATCTCTCTACATCATCATCATCTATATCTCTTGTTTCCCTTATCCCTAACCAGTCTGAAGAAGGGTCTCGACCTGAAACGTCACCCATTCCTTCTCTCCAGAGATGCTGCCTGTCCCGCTGAGTTACTCCAGGTTTTTGTGTCTATCTCAGATTTCATTGATTGATGGCTATATCGGAAAGAATAGATTTTTTTTTTTCGTCTTCCAAGCAGAAGGGTGTTGAGATGAATTGTTTCGGAACAATTGCTGGTTTTAGTCAACGAGAAGAGGGTGAAAATAGTAAGTTCTTCCTTCTAGGTTTTTATGGTTTGGCTAGATTTACCTTTCATGGGATCTATTTGCGGATCAGACTTTTGATGTCCGCTGTACAAATTGGAAAGGTGAAGAAAATTATACTTAATCTATTCATACCAGTTTGTTTGATGGTTCACTCAAAATGGGAATTTAACTTCCTGCTCTCTGGCTTTTGCCCTGTGTCTTTCTCAGCTTCAGAGTTTATTTATTTAACCTGTAAATAATACATGAGCCTTTGCTTTCACTACTCAAACCATAGTGACTCAAAGTCATGGGGGTCACAGAATTATAGAGCTATACAGCTCAGAAACAAGTTTAATTTGGCCATGCTGACCTAGTTGCTGGTCCCACTTGCCTACGTCTTGTCCATAATCCTCCAAATCTTTCCTATTCATGTCCCTGTCTGTGTCTTTTAAATGGTGTAAATGTTTCACAATTCCTTGCTCGTTCCATGTATTCACCACTCTCCTCCGTATGAAAAAGTTGCCCCTTGAATCACTTTTAAAGCAATTCCCTCTCACCTTAAACCTGTCCTCTGTTTTTAAATCCCCCCACCCTGGAAAAAAGACACTATTCACATTAACTCTACCCCTTATGATCTTATATAACTCTGTAAGGTCACCTCTCTGCTTCCTAATTCAGGGGGAAAAAGACCCAGCCATTCCAGCCTCTTCGTATAACATAGGTCCTCCATCCTAATAACAACCTTGTAAATATTTTTTGCACCCTTTCCAGTTTAATAACATCCTTCCTGTAGCAGAGAGACCAGAACTGTACACTTTACTCCAAATATGGCCCTAACCACATTCCATACATGCGTCACATGATAACCTAGGCCCTGTACTGAATACCCTGATCGATATAGGTAAGTGTGTCAAATGCTTCCTTCATCACTCTGTCTCTCCGTGTTGCCACCTTCGTAGAACAATGTACCTTCACCCCTAAATCTCTCTGTTCAATAATACTCCCCAGAGCCCATCCATATACTGTGTATATCATGCCCTGGTTTGTCCTACCAAAGTACAGCACATCGCATTTATCTGAATTAAACTCCATCTACCATTCCTCTGCCCATTGGCCTAGTCAAGATCCCATTTTAACTGGAGATAACATTATTCACTGTTTGCTATATCACCAATTTTAGTGTCATCCACAAACTTACTGACGATGCCATTTGCAGTCACATCCAAATTGTTCATATAAGTGATGAACAACAGCAGACCTAGCACCCATCCCTATAGTTAGACACAAAATGCTGGAATAGCTCAGCAGGCCAGGCAACATATCTGGAGGAAAGAGAACAGGTGATATTTTGGGTCGGAACCCTTCTTCAAACTGGGTTTTACCAATCTCTGTGGTACACGTTACAGGACTCTAGTCAGAGAAAGAAACCTCCATGACCACCCTCTGTTTCCTACCTACCACAGTTTGTATCCGCTTGGCTAGCTGGCCTGGATCCCACGTGATCTAACCTTCCAGACCAGCCTACCATGTGGTGCCTTGTTAAAGGCCTTGCTGAAGTCCATGTATTGTCCATAAATGGCCATAAATAAGTAAATTCCATGGTCCATAAACATTTACCGCGCTGACATCATCAGTCTCCTTTGTCATCTCTCCAAAAAAAACTCAACCAAGTTAATGAGACCCAATTTCCCACGCAGAAAGCCAAGCTCCCTATTCCCGAATCAGTCCTTGCCCTTCCAAATGCATGTAGATCCTGCCTCTCAGAATGCCCTCCACTAACTTACCCATCATCGATGTAAGGCTGATTTAAGGCTGAAGAAAGACACAAAATGCTGGTGTAACTGAACGGGACAGGCAGCATCTCTGGACAGAAGGAATGGGTGACGCTCCGGGTCGAAGAAAGGTAACAAGGTAACAAGGGTCGAGATCTGAAACGTCACCCATTCTCTCTGTCCCGCTGAGTTACTCCAGGCATTTTGTGTCTATCTTCGGTGTAAACCAGCATCTGCAGTTCCCTCCCACACACTGATGTAAGGCTCACTGGCTTGTAGTTCCCAAGTCTTTCCTTGCAGCCTATCTCAAATAAATGTACAACGTTAGCTACTCAAGCTCACCCGTGACTATCAATGATATGACTATCGTTCCCAGTGGCCCTGCAATTTCTTCCTTGGCTTCCCCCAAAGTAAAGCAGAGAAATGTAAAAAAATGGTACAAAAGCACACTTTCATCTGCAGGCAGGTCCTGCAATATGCAAGTCTTGAGGAAGGGCGTTCATTTAAATGAACTTATTTCACCATTTTAGGATTTCCCAAGCAATCAATGTTCTGTGAAGCACCTTTGAGGTGCAGTCAACTTTGCTTTGTTTCAACCAATTGCTAACTATCTTTTCGTACCCCACTGTGAACGTGTATTGGTAACTCTTCTTATTAAAACTGCCCTCCCTTTTCCAGAACCTGTGCCATCACATTTCCTTTCAAAGGGACTAATCCTTGGAACCTTCCGATCTTGTCCTATCTCACTTTTCTCTTGGACTTTGCTCGCCAAGTCCTTGAATGTATTATCTTGAACTACAATTTTCAACCTTAGCTACAACCTTCCATCATCACCAAAATACAATGTACTTCAGTCTGCACTGTTAAGGCCTGGTTAATATAACAGGCCATGGTATGATAATTTATTGTATTATTGTTTCTCATTGATTTTTTTTTTGTGTTGCGTGATAATGGGCCTGTAAAGCTACATCATGTAATAATCTCATCGATCCAGTCCGAGTGCACACTGCAATTAAATACTCTTGAGCTCTACATCACAGCTCACAAAATTCGTACCCATTTGTACCCTATTTGAAACACTTCTGTCACTTTCAGCCCCAACAGCAGAACCAAAATGGCTTTTCTCAAGGTCAATAATGACATCTGGTGTTATTATGGCTAAACTAATGTATCCCTGCTCAACATATCTGCAGCCTGTGTCATGGCAGACGGTGCCAGCATCCTCCAGACTCCCAGCTGCATAGGACCACACTCTCCTTTTATCTATCGTCATCAAGTGGTTTCTTTTACCAAGACTGCACCAATATCCCTGGTATCCCCAAAGGGTCTATTGACAGCCCATGCCGCCATGCATATATATACTGCCCCATGACAACACAGTCTGAACATATAATATCAGTGCCCACAGTTAGGCTGATGATACCTAGTTCTAACAACGCACCACTTCCTTTGATTAAGCCAAACATATTGCCTCTTCGATCCCCATCAAAAATTCCACCTACACCACTGATTCATTCCACTGCCTGGCACCGGTCTAAAACTGAACCGGTGTTTGCTGTACCAGTGGCACATCCAGCCTTGAAATTAACTTTGTATCATATAGCCGCGCCATTAGCAAGGTTGCCCAGTTCCAACCACTTAACATCTCATGATTCCATTCCTTTCGTAGCTCACAAAATGTGTAGGAAGGAACAGCAGCTGCTGGTTTATACCGAAGACAGACGCAAAATGCTGGAGTAACTCAGCGGGTCGGGCAGCATCTCTGGAGAAAAGGAATGGGTGACATTTCGGGTCAGAACCCTTCTTCAGACTGCCATCTTTGGAGGAAAGGAATGGGTGACGTTTCGGGTCGGAACCCTTCTTCAGACTGCCATCTTTGGAGGAAAGGAATAGGTGACGTTTCGGGTCGGAACCCTTCTTCAGTCAAGTTAGAGGAAGGCGTTCCGAATCGAAACATCACATATTCCTTGTCTCCAGAGATGCTGCCTGACCTGCTAAGTTACTCCAGCAATTTGTGTCCCTTTTCTAGCTTACCTATTGGATTCAGGTCTCCAGTTTCAACACACAGGTTCTGACAGAGATGAGAGACCACAATAAGCTAAAAAAAACTCTTCGCCACATTAAAAAAACACATTTCGGTCAAGTTCTTTCTGGTCTTTCATTCAAAGTTAACCAGAGAATTTTCCGGTTTATGGGAGGGAGATGGAAGGGTTGGGGGGGGGGGGTTTGGGAATGGTGTTCACTTCCTGAGACGTGTCGGGTGGCTACCTCCATCATGAATCTTCGTGCCAGCCGAGGGGAAGAAATAAATTAATCCGTCAGCTCCTGGCAAGATACGAACGCCAGCTTTCACAAAATGAAATGAGTCCTTGAGCAATGCCAAGTGCTAGTTGGCACGCACCACCCAAAGCAATCTGCTCCTTCAGCAAACTGCACAATCCAACACAGCGGGCACGGAGCGCTCCAACACCCCGCTCTGCCACTGACAGCCAGCTCGCCATTGTTTGGGATTGTTCCACTGGCAATAAGGCACCATCAAACCAAGCCGGTTAGTTACTATTAGCGGGTGAGGACGAAATAACACAGCGACGAAAATTAACCCTTCTGCTGAATAATCGGGACATCAGGACACTTGCCCAGCTGGCACAATGACTGGCATGGTGCCCAGAGGGTTAAGGTTCATTGAATACCAGTTTGATGTGCAGTTTAATATCTGTCATTCTAGTGTTTAGTTCCAAGTGTCCTTCCTGTCTTCTGTGCACATAATCATGGGAATCTAAATGAACTGTGCAATTATAAGTACATCAACTCTGCTCTACAGCGAACCAAGATAGATTTGTTTGGTAACGAGAATTTGAATCCATAAAGTGCATATTGTTCTTAAACTGTCTGGAACGTCCCATTGATTCCAAGGTTGGTCACAAGCTTTATGTGCTATTAGTTTGCAAGGGCTTTGGCACTGTATATATTAGAAGCCTACCCAATTCTTTCAATTCTTGTCCCCTATCAAACAAGCGTATATAGAGTGAAATAAAGTATTTAATGTGATAGATGCATGAATATGTGCAGATGTGTGCATGCATTTGCTTGCACATGTGTGTCCATGTGTGTGTGTGAGTGGTTGTGCTTGTGTGTGCGTATATAGGTGTGTCCATGTGTGGATGCGTGTGTGTGTGTGCAGGTGCGTGTATGTATGCGAATGTGCATGACTATGCGTGTGTGTGCATGCATGGGTGTGCATACGTCCGTGTGTGAGTGTGCGTGTGTGGGGGAGTGTGCACGAGTATCTCCATGAATGTGCGCGGGTGTGAGTGTGATTATGAGCGTGGCCACTGGTTGGCCGGGCTTCCTCATTGCCGCCTCCTGTTCTCGCTGTGCTTCCTCCACTGGAGGCAACCCAGCTTGGCAACCCTCCCAATGCAAGCCCTTGGCATCTTGCCAACAGAGTGCCAGTTTATTCTCTGCAATCCGCAACCCAGCCACTTTTCTCGGAGAATGCTAACTGTTCCTTTGCCAGGAGATCAGCTCAAACACAGCGCACTTGTTTACAAAACTTGGGACGTGAAGGGGGATGGAAAAAAAAAGAACGGGGGGGAACAAAAGTAAAGATCGCACATTGAGAAACGAAGAGAGAGAAAAAAAAAGCCCACAATCGAATCACTCACCGTGCGAGACTCCCGATCTTTTCTTCCCTGCCCTCTCAGGGCGGCAGCTTACCTTAATAAAACCAGAGCCATCACTCGCCCAGTCCACGCGGGGGTATCACCAGGACAATATTTACATTTACATAAACACGCACATCGCACTGAAAAAAAGTGAAAAGCACAACAAAAATAAATAAATAGGAACGTGCCAAAAGTCCTGTTATACAATCTTTACCCAAACATGACAGACCCAACACCTGCCGTCAATTGCATTTTGGTGGGCAAGAGAAGCACATCGCTTTATATGGCACAAGACTGCTGTTCTGTGCCGTGAAGCACTCTGGGAAGTCTATGGTGCCGAAGCTTTGCTCATGTATATTTTATAAAGGTGCCCTGATGAATCTGATTAGAACCTGCTCAACACACACACACACACGCACACACACACACACACGCACACACACACACACACACCGCCCACACACACATCCCGGTATTTCAGAAGATGTGCAGCAGCACATTAGCACAGGGAGGAGGGGTGCGAGCAGATTATGTCTGCTGGTCCTTTTATTCTCCCTCATCTTCCTCCTTTTTTTTACATGGACGGCTTCGCGAGTTTGGGGAGGAATAGAGTGCAGCTGATTTCCCAGCCCCAGCTGCCAGGCGACAATGACCATTCAGAGGACCTGCCCCTTCTGATGGTCATTAATCAGGGGGCAAACAAACAGATGTCCTTTGCCAGCGCAGGTTCTGAGGGGGTAATATTCCTTCCCCATGCCGCCCATTCCCCCCACTTCCAACTTCGTCCACTTTTAGTGCCAATCTGTGTTCCCCGAGCCATCTGGCTCGACAATAGGCACAGCGAGATTGCATGTCAGGGAATTCAGAGTGAGACGAGAAGTTTAACTCCTTCAACCCTGAAGGAACACAGCAAAGCATCAGCATCAATATGCAGCATCCCTTGGTGCTTCACGGGGTCGTTATCAGATGAAACTTGGCACCAGGCCATGCAAGGGAATACAGTAGTTGCCTCGAAATTCAATTACGCACAAGTTATCATTCTTATTAAGCAACTGAAAATTGATTTCTTTTTTCCAGAGTCAAATGCAACAGTGACTATTTCCCGGACAATTCATATCATTCTGGAAAGTTGACGGGGTATTCTCTGTGCAAGTCACCTTTCACCTGTCAGCTTCAAAGCTGCAGGCCCTAACTCCATTCTCCATTCAAAGCCCCTCTTAGAATACTGCAGGGGAACTTAGATCAGGTCAATGTTTGAGGTCCTCCCACACCACCACTGAAAACTCCTGGGACAATGTGGTCTGACCATTAAATGTCTGCAGCTTTTATCCTTGGTCCTTTCTCCTGGAGCACACTCATTACCCACGACCGCCAATTTGATCTTCAGTCCAGCCGTTCTCCTGCCCCCTCAGATTCTGTGATGGCCCCATTTAAAAGGCCAACCCCTGCTCCCTTCCCTTAAGTCCCCATGGACACATGCGGAAAATTGCCAGTCCCGTCGCCAATCTTCATTAAAAAAAAACCTGTCCATCCCATTTCCCTCAGCACAGCCACCAATGAGACCCAATGGGGTCCATGGCCATTCGCCATGAGTGCGCAATGAATGTTTTCACCAGAGGAAACACAATTAACAGCAGTTATAGCATCATGTAGAGTCATACAGTTATGGAGTCTTACAGCGTGGAAACAGGCCCTTTGGCCCAATTGGCCCACACCGGCCAACATGTCCCATCTACACTCGTCCCACCTGCAGTGGCCTAGTGGTAGAGATGCTGCCTTACAGTGCCAGAGACCCAGGTTCGATCCTGACTATGGGTGCTGTGCTCCGGTTTCCTCCTGCACTCCAAAGACGTACGGATTTGTAGGTTAATTGGCTTTGGTAAAATTGTAAATTGTCCCTACTGTGTCGGATAGTGCTAGTGAATGGGGTGATCACTGGTCGTCGTGGATTCGGTGGGCTGAAGGGCCTCTTTCCACGCTGTATGTCTAAAGTCTAAAGTCTGAAGATTCAGATGTGGTCTCAGCAGGGCTCCATATATCGAGCAATCCATCTCTTTTATGTGTTCAAATCCTCTTTCATCAAGGGCCAACAGTTTGCCTTCCAAAGCATTAAAAGTAAATGAAGCAAACACATTATTTTTACATGATTTATCTCCAAAGTTTGGTTGAAACTTTAATTATTGATGTGTTCACATCCTTCTTGTGAGTCAGCAACCCTAGTAGTTCATCTGATTCTTTTCCACTTCATCAAACCACCTTTTGTTTCTGTAGTTTTGTAGAATCACGGTCTCACCCCCTTGTTCTCCCTATTGCCTGCTCACAGCATCTTGGACCACTGTTGCAATTGCCGCTTAAACCAAAGTGCAAAGTTAAGTTTTAGACTTTACTTTAGACCAGAGATACAGCGTGAAAGCGAGCCCTTCGGCCCACCGAGTCCGCGCCGACCAGCAACCAACCCGTACACTAACGTTTTCTTACGTACAAGGGACAATTCACCATTTTTTTAACCCAAAACCAATTAACCTATAAAAATGTACGTCTTTGGAGTGTGGGTAGAAACCAGAGCACCTGGAGAAAACCCACGCGGTCACAAGGAGAACTTACAAACTCCGTACCGTATTTATTTCCTTATGTTCCCATCCAACTCCTGCATCCCAATGTTGTGATGGAGCTCAAATTATTCTTCCATCTCAGAGGTAGCCATCAGCAGGCAGAACCTTTAGCAGGGTTCACTGGCCTTGGAATTATAGGACGATGCAGCACAGAAGCAAGTCAGTCAGCCACCATGGCTGTGCCAGCCTTTGGTTAAGCATTGCCATCGTATCCACCCTTAGTGTGTTTTTGCCCAAATACTTTAATGTGTGTCCATGGATGTGAACCATATTTAGAACGCAGTACATCACAAGAGGGTGAAGATTATCTAACAAATAAATTGCAGGGCAAATTTCAGCTCCCAACCTACAGAGGACCCTGCAGGGGGCTGCACAGTGGTTCAGTGGTAGAGTTGCTGCCTTACAGCACCAGAGACCCGGGTTTGATCCTTATTATGGTTGCTGTCTGTTCAGAGTTTGTACCCTCTCCCTGTGACTGCCTGGGTTCCCTCCGGGTGCATAAACTTCCTTCCACATCTGAAAGACTTGTAGGTTTGTAGGTCAACTGGCTTCTGTAAATTGTCCCTAGTGTGTAGGATAGATCGATTGTATGGGTGATTGCTGGACGGTGCGGACTCAGTGAAGCCGAAGGGCCTGTTTCCATGCTGTATCTCTAAACTAAACCAAACTAAACATGCGAATGAGTCTTGTGACTAGTTTAGATGCTGATGAGTCCCCAAGATGACCAAAATGGGACTTAAGGGACAACATCGGCTTGGCCTTTATTTAGCACAGGATGTCCTCTTGGTAAAGGAATCAAAAGCAATGAATGGCTGTCTGGAGACTCTTTAAAGGGCTGATTAAATGCCTACCATGCACATCCAGTAGGTACACAGAATTTTGGTAGCCAGCATTTGGCTTAAATCCCGACCCAAAACTGCCCAGCTGTCAAAAGCAAACATGTCATTTTTGTTGATGTTATGCAAGGCTTAAAGCTGATGCTAGAACAAGGGACAAGAGGATAAAGAGGGCTAGTTGGCCTGTGTCTGCCCTGCAGTTACATCTCTCCTCTTTTGGACCTCTTCCACCACAATCTTCAGTGCCAGTGACATCCTTCACAAGATGCACATGAGGAATGAATCTATACTTATGGCAGAGAAATTCATTGCATCAAAGCAGCCCCTTTAGCTCACCAAGTCAGCAACTGAGATGTCCTCATTCCCCTCTTGCATCATAGTTGAGGCCCTCACACGGGTCTCCTTGGTATCCTGCAGTTCCTTCCTTGCTCCCTCTCCACCTAGTCGCGACCAGGAAAGAGTCCCCCTTGGTCCTCACCTTTCACCCCATGAGCCATCGCATGCAGCACATAATCCTCCACAAATCCTTGGTTAACACATCCATTCCTATGCAAACTACTCCCTCCCCAAAATGTCATCTATTCCTTTTCTCCAGAGATTATGCCTGACCCGTTGAGTTACCCCAACTTTGTGTGTCTGTCTTTGGTTTAATCCAGCATCTGCAGTTCCTCCCTACACATATTTACATCAGTAATTTGTGTAGGTTAGCCTAGTTTAGTTGTTTAGTGTAGGTTAGCCTAGTGTAGGTTAGCCTAGTGTAGGTTAGCCTAGTTTAGTTTGGTTTGGTTTGGTTTGGTTTGGTTTGGTTTGGTTTGGTTTGGTTTGGTTTGGTTTGGTTTGGTTTGGTTTGGTTTGGTTTGGTTTGGTTTGGTGATAGAGCATTGAAGCAAGCCCGTAGGAATATAACTGCAGATGCTGGTACAAATCGAAGGTGTCACAAAATGCTGGAGTAACTCAGCAGGTGAGGCAGCATCTCAGGAGAGAAGGAATGGGTGACGTTTCGGGTCGAGACCCTTCTTCAGACTGACTGAAACAAGCCCGATCGGCCACCGCCTTCACACTGAGCATCAATTATCCCTTCACTTCAGTTCTATGTTATCCCACTTTCTCGTCCACTCCCTGCACACTACGGGCAATTTACAGAGGTCAGTTATCCTACAAACCCAAAGCTCTTTGGGATGTGGGAGAAACCCATAGCGCCTGGGGGAGACGCAGTTACAGGGAGAACATGAAAACTCCACACAGACAGCACCCAAGGTCAGGATTGAACCCGGGTCTCTGATGCTGTGAGAGTAGCAGCACTACCAGCTGCGCTACTGCACTGTTGGCAAGCGGCTTTTCAGCCAAAATAATCCACTCTTCCCCTTGTAGAAGAGAAAAGGTTAAGGAGGTTTAATAGAAAAGTTCAGAATTCTGAAGCATTTTGATAAAGTAGGTAAGAAAAATCTGTTTCCACTGGCAGGCAGTCTGATAACCATGGGATAAAGATCTTCCTGGTACCTGCACCTGAGGGGAATTGACGAGAAGTTAACTGTTGTGATCTGAGATTCAATACCTTAAATAGTGATGGAAGTTTCAACATTTACTTTCAAAGAGGAATCAGATAAACGCTAGAAGGGGGAATAAACCGAGGTGCTGGCAGATGAGAGGCATGGAACTAATCTGAGATGGCTCTCAGTGAATCTGCATTAACATGATGGGCTGAATGGCCCCCATTTGTGTCATCTGACTACAAGCTGTTAACGGTCAGCAGGGTTGAAATCTACTATGCAGAGGAGAAATCAAACATTGATGCTTCAAGTCAAGGAGGTTTCTTCTGAGTGGAATACCATCACCAAAACATTGACCCGAACTTGCCTTCTTCACAGTTGCACTCTGTCCTGGGCATTTTTTGTTAGATTTTTCTTTAACTGCTGCAATATTTCTGTTCTTCCTCTCTAAAAACAGTCACTCACAAACCTCTACCCACACGAGGATGTTGCCAGGACTGGGGGGGTCTGAGCCACAGGGAGAATTTGAGGAGGCTGGGACTCTAATCCTTGGACGAGGAGTGATCTTATAAAGGTGTATAAAATCATGAGAGGAACAGATCGGGCAAATGCATGCAGTCTCTTGCCCAGAGTACGTGAATCAAAGACCAGAGGACATAGGTTTAAGATGAAGGGGAAAAGAATTAATAGGAATCTGAGGAGTAATCTTTTCACACAAAGGGCGATGTGTGAATGGACCAAGCTGCCAGAGGAGGTAGTTGAGTCAGGGACTATCCCAATGTTTAAGAAACAGTTAGACAGGTACATTGATAGGACAGGTTTTGAGGGAAATGGACCGAATGAAGGCAGGTGGGACTAGTGTAGCTGGGATATGTTGGCCGGTATGGGCAAGTTGGGCCAAAAGGCCTGTTTCCAAGCTGTATCACTCTATGACTCTATGACTATGACTCTATGACTCTATGACTCTATGACAATGACACACTGTTGATTTAGGTTTAAATGATTAAAAAACTGTATTGTAAGGAGCATCAATAAAAAATGGTATCACATAGCATTATGCACAATATTGATTTGGACATCCCAAACTGTGCTGCAAGTTCTAGTAAAATCTTTAGAGGCCGAGATGTGAGCATTGATTAATAATTTAAAAGAAAATTGAATATCAGAAAGATTTTATGTAGACATTCATATTGGGAGATTGCATGGATGATGTCAATGGGATCCTTCCATACAAGACAGCCAGAAACAATGTTAAGCATCTCAGGTAAAGATAGTCATAGAGTCATACAACGTGGTAACAGGCTCTTTACCCCAACTTGCCCACTCCGACCAACATGGCCCATTTATACTATTCCCACCTGCCTGCATTTGGCCCATATCCCACTAAACCTATGTGTAGAAAAGAATTGCAGATGCTAGTTTAAATGGAAGGTAGACACAAAATGCTGGAGTAACTCAATGAGACAGGCAGCATCTCTGGAGAGAAAGAATGGGTGACGTTTCAGTTTGAGACCCTTCTTCAGTCTGAAGAAGGGTCTTGACCCGAAACATCACCCATTCCTTCGCTCCAGAGATGCTGACCGTCCCGCTGAGTTACTCCAGCATTTTGTGTCTTCCCTTTAAACCTATCCTATCCATGTACCTGGCTAAATGTTTCTTAAAAGTTGCGATAGTACCTGCCTCAACTACCTCCTCCGGCAGCTCAATCCATACAACCACCACCATTTGTGTAATAAAAAGTTAACATTCAGTTTCCTATTAAATCTTTCTCCCCTCACCTAAAACCTATGTCCTCTGGTTCGTAATTCCCCTGGGCTGGGCAAGAGACTTTGTGCATTTACCCGATCTATTCCTCTCACAATTTTGTACATCCCGATAAGACCACCCCTCATCCTCCTGCACTCCAAGGAAGGTTAGAGAGTCCTAGCCTGCTCTAACTCTTCCTATAGATCAGACCCTCGAGTCCTGGCAACATCCTCATAAATCTTCTCTGCACCCTTTCCAGCTTGACAACATCTTTCCTATAACATGGTGCCCAAATCCGAACACAATACTTTAAACGTGGCCTCACCAACGCCTTATATAACCAAAACATGACCTCCCAACTTCTATACTCGATTTAAAAAATAATAAATAGTCCTCTTACTCCATCCTAACATTATGTCTCACCCCTAGCCTTACCTGGTCAGTCACTCTCTGTACCATTTTGTTAGTTCTACTCAACTGCCTGAGATTAGTAATCAGGGACAAACTGGTCATCAAGTATGTACTGGGCGTGCCCTGCAGATAGAGATATTCACTGCCTCCTGCCCCATTCTCTCATGCTGAGCATCCCATTCGGCAGGAACGAATTCACTTCCCGTGCCTATGTCTCATAACGAGCCTTCCATTTCTCTACACAACCTCTTCACCACCAGTGATATAGAGATAGGTATTAGTTTAGTTTAGTTTAGTTTAGTTTAGTTTATTGTCACGTGTACAGTGAAAAGTTTTTGTTGCGTGCCAACCAGTCATGATTACAATTGAGCCATTTACAGCGTACAGATACATTATAAAGGAATAACGTTTAGTGCAAGGTAAAGCCAATGAAGTCCGATCAAGGAGCGTCCGGGGGTCTCATGTGGTGGACAGTAGTTCGGGACTGCACTCAAGTTCTGGTAGCATGGTTCAGTTGCCTGATAACAGCTGGGAAGAAAGCTGGATTTCAAAGCAAGCCGACACCTGAGGACACTAGCTCAACCCACATCCCTGCTAACTGACTCCTATTGACAAGTGCACTGGTTGTGCCTGCCGGATGTAGAAAGGATAATCACGAAAAGCTGGAGTAACTCAGCGGTACAGGCAACATCTCTGGAGAGAAGGAATGGGTGACGTTTCGGGTCGAGACCCTTCTTCAGACTGAAAGGATAATGCTGGATTGTAATGCGTTCTGCAGTTTAACAGCTCGCTCTGTCTTACATGTGTAGAGCAAAGTGTTCGGGCAAGAATGTGGATACCTGGAGTTCCCAAAGTACCATTTCCCTCAGTGAGGAGTAGGAGGTCACAAGCAACATCCAACTCACAGAATAATTGTATCAGAGGAAATTTCCTTTTTTGTTGAGTCATGCTATGTAGACCTACCCATGCAACGAACACTTAGTTTATCAATAATTTAAAGCTCTCTTCGTACATTATGCCAAGTGCGGGGTGTTTATTCAACTAGAAAGCCAAAGCACTCAACTTGCACATCCTTCCAGTAGAGTGGGAAAGTTTACCCCCTCAAATCTGTTCTCAAAAAAGCTGTCACTTTGAGAATTGGTGTGGTTCACTTTGTTTTTATAGAGTCACAGAGTCATAGAGTGATACAGTGTGGAAACAGGCGCTTTGGCCCAATTTGCCCACACCGGCCAACATGTCCCAGCTACACTTGTCCCTTCTGCCCGCATTTGGTCCATATCCCTCCAAACCTGCCCTATCCATGTACCTGTCTAACTGTTTCTTAAATGTTGGGATAGTCCCTGCCTCAACTACATCCTCTGGCAGCTTGTTCCATACACTCACCAGCCTTTGTGTGTAAAGGTTACCCCTCAGATTCCTATTAGATCTTTACCTCTTCACATTATTAATGTTCTGTATGTCCTCTGGTCCTCGATTCACCTACTCTGGGCAAGAGAGTTTTAGTTTAGTTTTGTTTAGAGATATAGCGCAGAAACAGGCCCTTCGACCATCGAGTCCGCGCCAACCATCGATCCCCGCACACTAACACTATCCTACACACACTAGGGGACAATTTACAATTTTACCAAGCCAATTACCCAACAAACCTGCACATCTTTGGAGCGGGGGAGTGTTGTACTTCGTGGTCCGGTACCTGTTGTACCTTTGTTGAGACTCTGGACAGACCACAAGTACACGTGTTTAAAAGGTTATTATGCTGGAGCTTAAATCCAGGCTGTTTATTCCAAGGCCACCTGGAACCAGAGTGATCACCTAATCACCTCATTCTCTTATATAGACATTACTACACAGGCAAACAAAGTAGTCCTTGTGATACAACAAAGTAGTCCCTGCAATATCACAACAGGGAGGACACCGGAGATCTCAGAGAAAATCCATGCTGTCACGCGGAAGAACGTACAAATTCCATACAGATAAGCACCCATCGTCAGGATCGAACCCGGGTCAATGGTGCTATAAGGCAGCAACTCTACCACTGAGCCACCATGCTGCCCTCTTTGCCGCCATGTTTCCTTGGCTCTCTCCCCTCTGCCTTGTACGCTGGCTCTTGCTGGGGTGTGGCTTGGGGGCTGCCCGTAGTGCATCTTCCTGAAGAACCCCCTGCACTTCCCCTCTCTGTCCAGTTGGATAACAGAAGACCCTTTGCAGATCAGTTGCACCTCCGTAAAAGGGGTGGGTGATTGCAACCTTCACCTGGTCCATCCTGTTTCGACTAATGCAACCAACCCGACGTGCACGACCTACAACTTTAGGCTGTGCACGCCATACGCAAGAAGAAGAAGTACCTCCGTAACACCTGAGAAACAATAGCCAATTCCAGCATGAAACCTTTGATATCAAACCATCTCAACTGAACGCCACCTCTTCTCCCACTCACACTGGGTCCATAGACAGATCAATAAAATGGCAACAGCATTCCGTCTGCTTAACTTGGACTGAGTGTTGTCGGTGCTCATGAAAGGAACATTCACTGTGGTTCTCTGTGTCAGCAGCAGGAACCCTGAAGTCAGGAGAAGAACAGAGAAGGTTGATATCATTACCATCCCTGACTCCCAGAGTGGGATACCTTACTTGGGTCAAATAAATAAATAAAAGGCTTATTGTAAAGTAGATCCTCGTGACATGACTCCGCAGAAGAAGAAATCTCCTCCGGTATGATTTTTCAGTGATTGGGTGTTCCTTGTTACCTGGAATAGATGGGAGTTACAGAGTCACACAGCACGGAAACAGGCCCATCAGCCAAACTTGCCCATGCCGATTAAGATACCCCATCTACAGAAGTCTCACCTGTGTAGATGGGTTGGCTTGAATGCATAGAGTCTTCTACCCAGAATAGAGGAATCAAGAACCAGAGGGCATAGGTTTAAGGTGGGGGGGGGGGGGGGATTTAATGTAAACCTGTGGGGCAAAAATTTCACGCAGTGGGTAAAAAGTATAAGAAATGAGCTGCCTGGGGAAGTGGATGAAGCAGGTACTATCACAACATTTACAAGACATTTGCACAGGTACATGAATAGGAAAGTTTTAGAGGGGTATGGGTCAAACTCAGGCAGGTGGGACCCAGGTGGTGTAGATGGGGCATCTTAGTCGACATCGGCAAGTTGGACTGAAGAGTCTGTTTCCATGCTGTATGACCCTAAAACTCCTACACCTGACAATGGTATATGTTGATAGGTTTATAAGTGATAGGAGGAGAATTAGGCCATTCAGCCCATCAAGTCTACTCCGCTATTCAATCATGCCTGATCTATCTTTTCCTCTTAACCCCATTCTCTGCCTTCTCCTGACACCTGTACTAATCAAGAATCTACCTATCTCTGCCTTAAAAATATCCATTTGACTTG
The DNA here is from genome assembly GCF_053455715.1 of Rhinoraja longicauda. Classification (NCBI taxonomy): domain Eukaryota; kingdom Metazoa; phylum Chordata; class Chondrichthyes; order Rajiformes; family Arhynchobatidae; genus Rhinoraja; species Rhinoraja longicauda. Next base: position 9,616,042 of record NC_135979.1, on the reverse strand, counting down.
GCCTCCACAGCCTTCTATGGCAGCAAATTCCACAAATTCACCAGCCTCCGACTAAAGAAATTTCTTCCTCATCTCCTTCCTAAAGGAAAGTTCTTTTATTCTGAACCTATGGCCTCTGGTCCTGGATTCTCCCAGTAGTGGAAACATCTTCTCCACATCCACTCTATCCACTATTCGGTAAGTTTCAATGGGGTCCCCCCTCATCCTTCTCTACTCCAGCGACCCCCTTCAAACGTTCACCAGATGCTCATCATGTGGCCCAGGTGTCCACGTTCTAGACTTAGTGCTTGTTCTACACTTGTAGGATAGAGTGAGTTGGTTCACTGCAGGCAGCATTAGGGCCCAGCGTTGCCCTTTCCACATCTGGCATGCACTAATGATACACTTGTCCATCATAGTCACTGGGCTGGGATGTGTCTGGTGTGTCCTCAGCTGTCTGCTCATATTAATACCAGTCTTTACATGACGGGGGGGGGGGAGAAGTCGAGTGGAGAATTAACAGTTCACCAGAAGGTCTACAACTTCCTCAGTTGTTGTTGTATATCACTTGTCTCAAGACATCTGATTAGACCAATCTGAACTCAAAAGTTCCTTCTATTCAAGTGACAGAGGTAGCACCTGAGGCCTCAGTTCTTCTTGATACATGGTTCTTGGTTCTTTATCCCCTGGGTACCACACTGGGGGTGGCAGCTATTGTATGCATTTAGATTGGTCCTGGCCTCCCATCTACCTCATTGGAAACCTTTGAACTATCTTTAATTGGACTTTACTGGAGTTTAGCTTGCACTGAACTTCCTACCTTTATCCTGTATCTGTACACTGTGGACGGCTCGATTGCAATCATGTATAGTTTTCTCGCTGACTGGATAGCACGCAACAAAAAGCTTCTCACTGCACCTCGTTGCACATGAGAATAATAACCAAAATTAAACTAAACTAAGTCTCGGCCAAAGAAACCACGCTTCGCCGTACTCATTCGCAATCTCCTTTTCTCAGACGTTTCTAGTTTGTCAGACGGCCGCGGTGGCGCAGCAGCAGAGTTGCGCATGCAGCGCCAGAGACCTGGGTTCGATCCCGACTATGGGCGCTGTCTGTACGGAGTTTGTACGTTCTCCCCGAGACTGAGTGGCTTTTCTCAAGAGATCTTCGGTTTCCTCCCACACTCCAAAGACATACAGGTATGTAGGTTAATTGCATGTATGTGTAAATTGTCCCTAGTGTGTGTTAATGTGCGGGGATCGCTGGTCGGTGCGGAATCGGTGGGCCGAAGGGCTTGTTTCCGCACTGTATCTCTAAACTAAACCAAACTAGACTGAAGTTGCTAATTTGGTCCAAGTCACTGCTGAATAGATGGAAGAATGTTGCTGGCACCCACAGGCAGTGGGAGAATTCTCCAGGTTGTTACCATTGACATCTCCAATGGATACAGTTCAGTCAGAATAATGAAAGAGTTGAGCAAGTTGACAAACTTAGAACAGCTTGAAGTGCCTGAAAGCCAATGTAGCAGGCAGTACTATTGTAATGTAGGATACAGAACGAACTGTATCTGCTCAGCAAACTCCCACTGATAGCAATGTGATAATGATCAGATTGTGTGGTCTTCTGTGCTATTGTCGAGCAGTAAACCTTGATCAGGACACTGGGAAGTAAGGCTTTGTTTTTCTTCCAGATAGTACCGTGGGAACTTTAACAGCCAGCTGAAATAAGAGAGAGTGTGTAATAAGGAACTGCAGGTGCTGGTTTACACCGAGGATAGACGCAAAATGCTGGAGTAACTCAGCGGGTCAGGCAGCATCTCTGGAGAAAAGAAATAGGTGGCATTATCAACTCGTCCCAAGCCAACAACAGACCATGAGTATAGGAGCAAAGAGGTCCTTCTACAGTTGTACCGGGCCCTGGTGAGACTGCACCTGGAGTACTGTGTGCAGTTTTGGTCTCCAAATTTGAGGAAGGATATTCTTGCTATTGAGGGCGTGCAGCGTAGGTTCACTAGGTTAATTCCCGGAATGGCGGGACTGTCGTATGTTGAAAGGCTGGAGCAATTAGGCTTGTAGACACTGGAATTTAGAAGGATGAGGGGGGATCTTATTGAAACATATAAGATAATTAGGGGATTGGACACATTAGAGGCAGGAAACATGTTCCCAATGTTGGGGGAGTCCAGAACAAGGGGCCACAGTTTAAGAATAAGGGGTAGGCCATTTAGAACGGAGATGAGGAAGAACTTTTTCAGTCAGAGAGTGGTGAAGGTGTGGAATTCTCTGCCTCAGAAGGCAGTGGGGGCCAGTTCGTTGGATGCTTTCAAGAGAGAGCTGGATAGAGCTCTTAAGGATAGCGGAGTGAGGGGGTATGGGGAGAAGGCAGGAACGGGGTACTGATTGAGAGTGATCAGCCATGATCGCATTGAATGGCGGTGCTGGCTCGAAGGGCTGAATGGCCTACTCCTGCACCTATTGTCTATTGTTTATTGTCTAATGTGGGCTCCACCTGCCCTGAGTCATCGATGCAGACTGGAGAAAAGGGATGGGTGATGTTTTGCGGTCTGAAGAAGGGTTCCTCCTTTTTCTCCAGAGATGCTGCCTGACCCGCTGAGTTCTTCCAGCACTTTAGATCTATCTTCAGTATAAACCAGCATCTGCAGCTCCTTTCCACACATCTTAGCTTTATCAATATGAGCTTTTGGCTCCAACAATCCTACCCTCACACTCCCACCACCGGCCACTTGCACATATTCATCCTTCTCCTGGCTAAACAAAGTGACAACAGCTTCTTAGTCAACTTATTAGATGATTCTTGATTGTTCACGCTAGATTGTTCTCTTCATCTCTCATATTGCAAAAACTAATAAGCACATCTTTGCAAGGAAAATGAACAAAAAGCAATTATTTTACATTTCAGCTGTGGTTTCCCCTCTGGGTTTACTGCTGGTGTGGGTTGGGGATTAATCATCCATTTCTGGAGAAACTGAATGGCGTCACGGTGGCGCAGCGGTAGAGTTGCTGCTGGAGATCTGGGTTCGATCCCGGCTACGGGCGCTGTCCGTACAGAGTTTGTATGTTCTCTCCGTGACCTGCGTGGGTTTTCTCCGAGATCTTCGGTTTCCTCCCACACTCCAAAGACGTACAGGTTTGTAGGTTAATTGGCTTGCTCCAAAATAAAATGTAAATTGTCCCCAGTGTATGAAGGATAGTGTTAATGTGCAGGGATCACACGTCAGTGCGGACTCGGTAGGCTGAAGGGCCTGTTTTCGCACCATATCTCTAAACTAAACTAAACTAAACTGAGGCACTCCTGGAGAAACAACAACACAAGTGGAGCCGTAGAAGGTGGGACACTGACAGACAGCCCTTTAATCTACAGATACATTCTTGATAAATGAAGGCAATTCAGAAAGGTTGAACTTCCCTTTTGACCAACAACTGCCAGATTGTGATTCATTCTGCACCAATAAACTAGTTCACTTCTGGGCTGGAGGGATTGAACCAACCTTTGCTGTCCTTGAAACGGGGCAGATGAAACAGATTTGTTCCATCAAGGGTATCTTGGTGAAGACCGGTTGAAAAGTCAAGCGGAGCTCATCAAAGTCAAGACGTCAGCAAGTTGCATTGCCATGCTCATAAAACTCGAAACATCACAGTCATGCACATGAACACGCAAGAAATAATAATAATAAGTTGACAAAAATGGTTGAGAGGAATATCTGAGAGATGTCCACCAAATCCCTGAGTCCCTCTGGCGATCATTGCCAGGTGCACAGAGGCGCAGCTGTAAAGCCACTGCCTTGCAGCACCAAAAACCCAGGTTCAATCCTGACAATGGCCGTTGCCTGTGCGGAGTTTGTACGTTCTCCCTGTAACCATGTGGGGTTTCTCCAGGTGCTCTGGTTTCCTGCCGTGCAGATTTGTTGGTTAATTGGCTTCTGTAAATTGCCTCTCGTGTTTTGGATGCAAAAGTGGGATAACATGGAATTAGTGTGCGGGCGATCGACCGTCGGTGTGGACTAGGTGGGCCGAAAGGCCTGTTTCCACGCTGTATCTGTAAACAAAACTAAACCCCTTTAAATGGCCCACTGCTACAGAATGCACCAAATCGTTTATAATCCAGTTTAAAATATTGACAGTGACAGAAACTGCTGGGCATTTATCCAGTTCTTCCAGTAATGTGGTATCTTAGCAACTGCTGCGTTGCTATGGAGAGGCCCTGATGGTTGCTGCAATCAACGTGATGCACAGCGCTGTAGGCAAATCTTAGTTTTGCAGATCCTCATTCCAATGCATGATGTGCTGTGTGTGCTGAATGCTAAAGTGGGCCCAATGGATTATCAAAGAGCAAATGTTGACTTTTGAGCAAGCACAAAATTCTTTGTCTCTTTTTCTCTCTCATTCTCTCTCTCTCTCTCTCTCTCTCTCTCTCTCTCTCTCTCTCTCTCTCTCTCTCTCTCTCTCTCTCTCTCTCTCTCTCTCTCTCTCTCCCTCTCTCTCTCTCTCTCTCTCTCTCCCTCTCTCTCTCTCCCTCTCCCTCTCTCCCTCTCTCTATCCCTTTCTATCCCTCCCCCACTGCAGTCAACAGCCCTTATAAACCGGCCAAGTCAGTAAAGAACAGAAAGGTCATATGGTTGCTACACATTTGGTTGTTGGCGCGGCACGGTGGCGCGGCGGTAGAGTTGCTGCCTTACAGTGCTTTCAGCGACGGAGACCCGGGTTCGATCCCGACTACGGGCGCTGTCTGTACGGAATTTGTACGTTCTCCCTGTGACCGCGTGGGTTTTCTCCGAGATCCAGCTTTCAAGAGAGAGCTGGATAGAGCTCTTAAGGATAGCGGAGTGATGGGGTATGGGGAGAAGGCAGGAACGGGCTACTGATTGAGAATGATCAGCCATGATCGCATTGAATGGCGGTGCTGGCTCGAAGGGCTGACTGGCCTCCTCCTGCACCTATTGTCTATTGTCTATCTTCGGTTCCCTCCCACACTCCAAAGAAATACAGGTTTTTCGGTTAATTGGATGGTATAAGTGTGTAAATTGTCCCTAGTGTGTGTCGGATAGTGTTAATGTGGGGGGATCGCTGGTTGTTTCCGGCTCGGTGGGACGAAGGGCCTGTTTCCGCGCTGTATCTCTGAACTAAAATAAACACAGGCAGCTTTTAACAGTTTCCCTTTCTCCATTCTGTTTACAGTTTGGCATCCCTTCCACTAGAGCTGGCCAGCTTACTATGTTGAGTCCAGCTCCAAATCAGCACGAGTCACCAACACACTATGATTGCCCTGCTATCAGACTGGCACTGACATGTCCAAAGCACTGCCGTGGGCTTATCTCAGACAAAGTACACTGTGGCTGAATGCCCCTTTATATTAAAATATATGTATACTTTTTTCTATTAATCATAACAAGTAATAGTGACGGGTAATGAGGCTGTTTGACTGGTGAGGTGATTGCACAAATGGGATTACATTATTTATACCATGACAATAGACAATAGACAATAGGTGCAGGAGGAGGCCATTTGGCCCTTCGAGCCAGCACCGCCATTCAATGTGATCATGGCTGATCATTCTCAATCAGTACCCCGTTCCTGCCTTCTCCCCATACCCCCTGACTCTGCTGTCCTTAAGAGCTCTATCTAGCTCTCCCTTGAATGCATTCAGAGAATTGGCCTCCACTGCCTTCTGAGGCAGAGAATTCCACAGATTCACAACTCTCTGACTGAAAAGGTTTTTCCTCATCTCCGTCCTAAATGGCCTACCCCTTATTCTTAAACTGTGGCCCCTTGTTCTGGACTCCCCCAACATTGGGAACATGTTTCCTGCCTCTAACGTGTCCAACCCCTTAATAATCTTAAATGTTTCGATAAGATCTCCTCTCATCCTTCTAAATTCCAGTGTATACAAGCCTAGTCGCCCCTGTCTGAGAAATGCATCCAAACAGAACAGGGAACCTTTTGCCAAGCAAATGGGCATCTACACTTCCTTTCTACACAATGGGTTATCAGTTCTCCCAGCTTTTTTCCCCCATATGTTGGGACCACTGCTGCAAAAAGCTCACTTCAATAACCTTTGAAAGGATAGACACAAAAAGCTGGAGTAACTCAGCGGGACAGGCAGCATCTCTGGAGAGAAGGAATGGGTGACGTTTTGGGTCGAGACCCTTCTTCAGACTGGAGTCTAAAAAATGCCACGCTCATCTTCAACTCTGTCTCTTTAATGTCAGGAAATTCTAAATACAGCACCAAAGGACCATAGTGCTCTGCAGGCTCTTTAGTAGAGATAATTCCTGTAATTAGACCCACACTTTTATAACATAGCCTTCATTTTTTTTCCTTTTGGATGCTTATCCAAAAGTAGGTTAAAGTTGTATTTTGGATATTCTGACTGAATCACCCTTTCAATCAAGCATTCCAGGTCATAATCATGGACATAGAAAACATAGAAAATAGGTGCAAGAGTAGGCCATTCATCCCTTCGAGCCAGCACCGCCATTCAATATGACCATGGCTGGTCACCCAAAATCAGAACCCCGTTCCTGCTTTCTAACTCTCTCTTGAAAGCATCTCGTGTGTGGGAAACAGAATTTACATTTTCAAACTGCTGCCATGGGATATGAATTGAACTTCACTTAGCTGATGGTAACGACTAATAATCTAAAGCATTGACATAAAGTGCTGGAGTAACTCAGCAGGTCTGGCAGGACCTCCAGTGAAAAAGAATAGGTGATGTTTCGGATCGGAACTCTTCTTCAGACAGTCTGAAGTCTGAAGGAGTCAGAAGAAGGGTCCCGATCCAAAACGTCACCTGTAATTTGTCTCCAGAGATGCTGCCTGACCCACTGAGTTACTCCAGCATTTTGTGCTTATCTTCGGTATAAACCAGCATCTGCAGTTCCTTCAATCTAGAAGCCCAGGCTAATGATGCATTCAAGAAAGAGCTAGATAGAGCTAGATAGAGCTCTTAAGGATAGCGGAGTCAGGGGGTATGGGGAGAAGGCAGGAACGGGGTACTGATTGAGAATGATCAGCCATGATCACATTGAAAGGCGGTGCTGGCTCGAAGGGCCGAATGGCCTCCTCCTGCACCTATTGTCTATTTTCTATTGATCCAGAAATACAAGGCCACCTCCGGCCACTGTAACTTCACACCATTTTAACAATCTGTAATTAAAAACCTAATACCTGGGCTAGCAACCATGAAGCTATAGGATTATTGCAGAAGCTTAATCTAATTCCCTGCTGTCCTTTCTGGAGAAGGAAAGCAACCGGCCTCTATATATCTTGTTTGCAGCATCCTCCAGCAAAATGTATATCATGCAATGTTCACGGTACCAGGGGTGCATAGACACACAAATGCACGTGAAAGTCTTTGGACCACTATTGTAGAGTTAGCAAACAAAATCAGGCAAGTTGTGGATCACAGGGTTGGGGGATACAGTTAAGAATATTGATAGGGAAGTGGGATGTTGAAGGAATGAGTAGCAGCAATGTGATTGTGTAGAGAGGCAACTGGGAGAATCAGTCGACATCAGCAACAATGTGGTGGGAGAGGAAAGGCATCACGTTAGACCAACTCTATGGGTGTGGGCCACCCAGTGGGGAACATTCATTCTAGGTTCTCAATGCAGTCGTTTGTCTTACCCAACAGTCAGTAAGTTGCACTAAAAGAGCAACAGTAATCACACTCCAAAGGCGTACAGGTTTGTAGGTTAATTGGCTTGGTGTCCCTAGTATGTGTAGGGTAGTGTTTACGTGGGGGGATCACTGATTGGTGCGGGCCCAGTGGGCTGAGGGGCGGGTTTCCACGCTATATCTCTAAACTAAACTAAACTAAACTATTAAAACTGCTGGTTGAACCGAGTGTTCCTGGCAGCATCCATGGAGACGGACAGACAACATTTCAGGTTGGGACCGTTCTTCAGACTTTTTTTCAGGTCCAAACCTGAAACGTCGTCTGTCCATTTCCCTTCATGGATGTTGCTTGACCTGCTGAGTTTCTCCAGTAGTTTGATCTTTGCTCAAGATTCCAGTATCTGTAGTCTCTTGACACTCCAGAACAGCAGCAAACTCGGTACAGCTGGACCCCTTCAATGACTGCAGAACCTGCCTTCGTCTGTCTTCCATACATTGGCTAATGTATTTTGTGCAAACAATGGCACGTGAAAACCGAGAATGATTGCTGCCCGCTGTGTGACCCACGCACTTATATTTATTGTGCATTTCTTCAGAGAGCGCACAAAAAAAGTCATACCCCACAAACCTCTAAGCCACCACTTGGCTCCAGTTCCAGAGAGTGTGGTTGATTTCCAAACCACAAGTCATTCAGTTCAAAGGTAATTGAGGAGGCAAAATGAATGCTGCCTTTGGCATTTAATAAATGATTTTTTAAAAACAGCAAGATAACCATTATTGCCACTACACACTCGAGAAGGGGCAAGGAAAGGAGAGAAGGATATTTGGAAGTTGAACCCAATAGATTTCTTATGCATTCATCTTTCAGCCAAGGTCAGTAGACAATAGACAATAGACAATAGGTGCAGGAGGAGGCCATTCGGCCCTTCGAGCCAGCACCGCCATTCAATGTGATCATGGCTGATCATTCTCAATCAGTACCCCGTTCCTGCCTTCTCCCCATACCCCCTGACTCCACTATCCTTAAGAGCTCTATCTAGCTCTCTCTTGAATGCATTCAGAGAATTGACCTCCACTGCCTTCTGAGGCAGAGAATTCCACAGATTCACAACTCTCTGACTGAAAAAGTTTTTCCTCATCTCCATTCTAAATGGCCTACCCCTTATTCTTAAACTGTGTGGTCCCTGGTTCTGGACTCCCCCAACATTGGGAACATGTTTCCTGCCTCTAACGTGTCCAACCCCTTAATAATCTTATATGTTTCGATAAGATCTCTCATCCTTCTAAATTCCAGTGTATACAAGCCTAGTCGCTCCAGTCTTTCAACATATGATAGTCCCGCCATTCCGGGAATTAACCTAGTAAACCTACGCTGCAGTAAGTTACAACAAAACCTTCAAAAGTTATCGTCCCTGCATACGTTTCGATAAGTAGATGGTGATCAGGACTGAAACGCATGACCAAGGTTTTCCCCTGACAGATACTAGTATTGAATCATGGATGTGATCTGAAGATTGCATTCCTGCCCTGATCTCATCACCGATGCTTCTCTTTCCGTGTTGTTCTCTTTTATACAAGGTTCTCAGCCCGTGTGTTTCTCTGTCTGCCTCCCTTGCTCTTTTCCCCTCTGATACAGTCAAGTTCATTTTTTTTAAAACTTTATTCCCGAGCTCGACGTTGCATGAAAATCCTTTCAGGATGCTTTTGATTTTCCGCCTCAGGTCATCCTCGGCTTATTACTGGATCCGGTACATTACTGGAAAATGAAATATTTAGTGCATCCAAATGAATAGACCTGCTTTTCACAGGCGAAACAGCAGAGCGTTAACGGAGATGGAAGAAAGCTGAACAGGGTTTGACGCAACGAGTCAGAACTGGCTGCAGCTCTAAAGTGCGAGCCCTCTCCTGCACACAGCACTGGGGAAATGGGGACGTACAGGAAACACAGTGAGGGAGAGGCTCCAAAAGGGGAACCTCAGTGAAACTAAATACGAAAGTCTACTTAAGCACCAACTTTCATGATCTCCAGTGCCCATTAGTTTAGATTAAACAATAGACAATAGACAATAGACAATAGGTGAAGGAGTAGGCCATTCGGCCCTTCGAGCCAGCACCGCCATTCAATGTGATCATGGCTGATCATTCACAATTAGTTTAGAGATACAGCGCGGCAACAGGCCCCTCAGTCCACCGAGTCCGCGCCGACCAGCGATCCCTGCACACTAACATTATCCTGCACACACTAGGGATGATTTGCAATTTTACCGAAGCCGATTAGCCTGCAAACCTGTACGTCTTTGGAGTGTGGGAGGAAACTGGAGATCCCCGAGGAAACCTACTGGATCTCGGAGAAAACCCAGGAAAGCCCTCACAAAACTAATTGAGTAACTTTGCTGTAGCTGTAATTTCGGACGAGTAGTGGCCAATTTATCTACAACACTGCAAGTCCCTACCAACAACAATTTTATAACCAGATAATTTGTTTCTTGCTGATTTTTGGTTAAAGGATAAATAATGCCTGAGAAGAGCTCCGATACTCAGCGTGGGTAGATGTCTCTTAACTTCTAGTTACTTATCACTTTAACGCCCATTTTGACTTGTCTGCAGTAGATCTATTAGACTGTTCCAATGAAGCCAGATGTGAGCTTGCAAGCAGCATCTCATTTTTCAACTGCGCACTGTACAGCTCTCAGTGTTCAAGATTGAATTCAACAATTTCAGACAACCAACCTTTCCAGTTTGTATCAGAACTGTCCATGGTCAATGGAAGACCCCTGACCCATGGTCATTCTGTTTTTCGACCTCCATTAACCTGTTCTCTACAATTTAAACCCAAACTTACAGACTTATTTGTCTCATGCCTAGAAATGGTTTGATGTTAAAATGGTCATCCTTGTATGTATGTCCCTCCACGACCTCACCCTATCCAATCTCTATGGCTTCTGCTCGTCTTACAATCCTCCAAGTCATCTGAGCCCTTCCTTTTCAGGCCTCTTGAACATCCACAACTTTATTCACCATTGGCAGTTGTGTCTTCAATTCCCAAGGCTTTAATGTCTGAAGTTCCCTCCCTGAACTACTCCACCTTTCCACCACTCACTCCCCATTCAAGGCATATCCCTCCATTCCCTGCACATCCATGTGCCTATCTGACACCCTCCCAAATGCCACTATTATATCTGCCTCCACCACTACCCCTGAATCCTGCCATGCCAACAATGATTTTGCTCATCTAATAATCTAGAGTTTAAATTGTTTGAAATTTCTCTGCTATGAAGAGCATTGGAATGTTTTATGGCGTTAAAGGAACCATAGTAAATGCAAGTTGGGGATATATAAGTCACACAGTATCTTCCATGCTGGCCAAGATGTCCCGTCTAATCTAGTCCCATTTGCCGGCATTTGGCCCATATTGCTCTAAACCTTTCCTACCCATACACCTAACCAAGTGTCTTTTAAGTGCTCGTTCCAAGTACCAACTACTCTCTGAGCGAAAAAGTTGCCCCTCGGGTTCCTTTCAGGCTCCTTTCCCCTCTCACCTAAACCTATGTCCTCTGGTTCCTGATTCACCTACCCTGCCTCAAAGACACTATGCATTCACCCTATCTAATCCCCTCGTGATTTTATACACCTCTATACGATCACCCCTCAGCCTCCTGCACTTCAAAGAATAGTCCTAGCCTACCCAACTTCTGCCCTCGAGTCCTGGCAACATCCTTGTGAATCTTCTCTGCACTCTTTCCAGCTTAATGACATCCTTCCTGCAGCAGAGTGCCCAAAATTGAGCATTACAATAAGTAAATGTACCAACAGGTAAGGTCCTTTATTTATCCTCTTACAATAACACAGTTCCAGAGAACTTAAAAATAAATACAAAGCAACTTTGCCTATCAAAAACATCCCCCCCTCACCTGTGTTCACCTGTTACCGGCCATGCTCTGTCCTGCCCCTCCTCTTTTCCAGCTTTCTTTCAATCAGTCTGAAGGGTCTCGACCTGAAACATCACCTATCCATGTTCTCCAGAGGTCCTGCCTGATCCATTGTGTTACTCCAGCACTTTCTGTCTTTCTTTAGTATAAGGTGCTCCCCTGTCCCACGAACACTTGCATAAGTCAGATATTACGTAAGTTGGAAACGGAAGTGAAATGGAGACCACACGGGGGCTCCGATGTGGAGACCATGTGGGAACATCCGCAAGAACAGCTGACTGACTTGCGACAAGGTCACCGTTTATTGCCCATTTCTATCTGCTTTAGTTTGAGTTTTACTTTTGGAGTTACAGCATGGAAACAGGCCCTGCGGCCCACTGAGTCCACACTGACCAATAATTATACGTACACTTGTTTTATCCTCTACACTATACACCAGGGACAATTTACAGAAGCCAATTAACCTACAAACCTGCACGCCTATGGAATGTGGGAGGAGATGGAGCACCTGAAGAAAACCCACGCAGTCACAGGGAGAATGTACAAACTCCGTACAAACTGCAACCGTAGCCAGGATCGAACCCAGGTCGCTGGTGCGGGTAAGGCAGCGACTCTACCACTGCGCCACTATGCTCTTGAATTGAGTAACTTGTTTGGTCATTGAGAGCGGCACTGTGGCTTAGCAGTAGAGCTGCTGCCTCACAGCGCCAGAGACCCGGGGTCGATCCTGACTAAGGGTGCTGTCTGTGCGTATTTTGTACGTTCTCCCTGGGACCACATAGGTTTTCTCTGGGTGTTCTCACATTCCAAAGCCTTAGGTTAGTTGGCTTCTGTAAATTGCCCCCAGGTGTGTAGGATATGAAAGTGGGATAACATCGAACTGGTGTAGGGGTGATCGATGTTATGGCATGGACTTGGTGGGCCAAGGGGCATGTTTCCACACTGTATATCTTTTTAAAAATTCAGAGTAGTGAAGAGTCAACCACATTACTGTGAGCCTCAAATCACATGAGAAATATTGCAGATTCCCTTTGTTAAAGGACATTGTTGAGGGATATGGATTTTAATATCGATCCAGTCAATACCAAAATCGACTCGAGCCTTATTCCAGAATAACGTATGACAATCTATTTAATCACCGAAATATAAATTCCTTAACTGTTGTGATAAGAGTCAAACTCTTATCTCTAGAACATCTTTCCAGTCCTCGAGAATACAATACCAGTATCGTAATTACATTACCACAATCCCAGTTTTGCTGCATTTGCACATAATTACCCACGGAATTTTCTGCAAAAAAAAATTAGGTGTGATATCCAGCAACAGAAGGATCTTTTGACTGTTTATGTTTCCGTAATATCATTCAGTCTCAAACTCTGAAATGAAGATCTACAATCTCATTCCCATAGATAGTAAATTATTGCCAGAGACTTGTGAAATCTATTAAAATTCTATTTTAAATTTCTTTCCCTTTATTTCTCTTCATGAATTTGATTAAATATTAATGTATGCCACTTTCTTCTCGCCATCCCTCTGTTTTCCTCTTCATCATAGATTCTCATGGGTTAAGTGATAATTGGTTCTGACATTCACTGAGGTCCCAAATGCCCATTGGCCTTGCAGAGCTATCTGGAGCCCGAGCAGCACATATTCTCTGCAAGTTATGATGTGTAGCAGTTTCCAGCTGAAGAGTGAGGAAATATTTGGTGATTTGCACTGCAAGGAAACTGACCCAGCATAATCTGTGCCGTTGCCCAACTCAAAATTGATTCCGTAAGAGACTTGATCAAAACAAGTTCAGTAAACGAATTTTTCACGCAAAGGGTGGTGGGTGTATGGAACGAGCTGCCGGACGAGGTAGTTGAGGCAGGGACTATAGCGATTTTTAACAAGGAATTAGACAGGTATGTAGGACAGATTTAGAGGGATATGGGCCAAACACAAGCAAACATAGCAGTTCCAGAGACAAAGTCCATGATGACAAAATCCAATGACCGCAACGAGGTAGTTTGGAGAATTGGGAGAATCGGGACGGTGCGTTAGCTTATGGAAGGACCGTACAGAAGCCTGAAAACAGAGGGGAAGACACATCCTGTGTCTGATGGTGGGCGCTTTCAAGCTTCTGTATTTTCTCACCAACAGGAGAGGGGAGAAGAAGGAATGACCCTGATTTTGTTGACTTGACATAATGACTTTGATTATGTTGGCTGCCTTTCCGAGGATGTGTGAAGTGCAGATAGAATCAATGGTGGGGAGTCTGGTCTGTGTGATGGATTGGGCTACATCCACAACTGCACAATTTCTTGTGGTCTTGAGGAGAGCTGTTCCTAAATCAAGCTGTAAAGCAACCCAAAATATGCCTTCGAGGGTGCATCTGCAACAGCACACTTTCTACTGTGCATCTGTAGAATTTCCATGAAGGGAGCATATTTCTTAATGCTAAAGGAATCAAGGGATATTGGGGAGTATGCAAAGGTTGAATGGTGGAGCAGGCCAAGGGGTGGAATTGCTTGCACCAGCTTTCATCACCTATGGCTAGTGGGTTGAAACACTTCAGGTATCTCTTTAGACTTTAGCAATACAGTGTGGAAAGAGGCCCTTCGGCCCACCGAGATCAGGCTGACCAGCGATCACCCCATACACTAGCAATATTGTACACGCTAGGGATAATTTATAATTTTACAGAAGCCTATTAACTATAAACCTGTATGTCTTTGGAGTTTGGGGGGAAACTGGAGCGCCCGGAGTAAACCCACGGGGTCATAGGGAGAACATACAAGCTCCATACAGGCAGTATCCATTGCCAGGATTGAACCCGGGTCTCAGGCCCTGCAAGACAGCATCTCTAGCACTGCATTAATGTGCTGTATCTCTGGGGCTGTATCAATGAAAACCTGATATTCAGGGCTTTCTTTTTGAGCTATTGAAGCAAAATCCCTCAGATTTCTTTTCTTGTTTTTAAAAGAGCAGCAGAGATCTAATCAAATGTATGGATGAATAATTACATCCACACAATACTCAGCAGAGTCCAGCTGGCTGGAGTTAATGAGCCACTGTAAAACCATTCCTGCTCCCTTGAAGCATTTATCTGGTTATTTTTGTTCTTTAGATTGCCCAAGATGCAAATTAAACCGACAGTAAGAGGCAGTCAGTTAGCTTACAAAAGCACGCAGTTTACTGCTGGCTGGTATATTAGAATATTATCAGATTTTTAATTACCTGTTTATATCTCATCTAAAGCAGCCAAACACTTGGGAAGAGATATTTGCTTGTGTGCAATTTTCATGTGTGGGTTAACTAGTCGTAGGGAAAGTTCTCGATTTACAATTTCAACAAAATCACCAACAGATTTAAATTCAACAAGCTGATGATGTTAATTATGTGTCACCTGTGGCTCAATGAGCAGCACTTTTACTAAGTTACTCCCCTTGACCCCCAAGCCTCCCAATGCTTTTGTTTTTCCGCAGGGCTGAAGATGATTTGCTCCCATTCCCGATCTGTGGATTCTAAGGTGAATCATCAGGCCAATGTGAAATGATCCCAACACCGACATGATCTGCCTTCCAATGAATTCCCACCGCCACCCCACCTGGCTTCACCCAAAGCAAGCAATAGCCCTGAGGCCCCTTATGAAGGGCTACATTTCCACCTGCCCCTGATCCTACTGCTCCCAACTCCAGGTCTGAAGAAGGTTCCCAACCCGAAACGTCACCTACTCATCTTCTCCAGATATGCTGCCTGACCCGCTGAGTTACTCTATAACTTTGTGCCTTTCTTTGGTAAACCAGCCTTGTTATCGCATTAGTGAAGATCACTTTACACCATCTCTAGACCTGGACCAGTCCTGAAGACCCATTCCCCACCGACTCTCTGCTACCCAGCCTCATGCCAACCTCATGCTAACATCTTCGGACTCTGAAGAAGGGTCTCGACCACCATCTCTAGACCTGGACCAGTCCTGAAGACCCATTCCCCACCGACTCTCTACTACCCAGCCTCGTGCCAACCTCAACAACATCTGAAGAAGGGTCTCGACCCGAAACGTCACCCATTCCCTCTCTCCAGAGATGCTGCCTGTCCCGCAGAGTTACCCCAGCATTTTGTGTCAGTCTTCGGTGTAAACCAGCATTTGGAGTTCCTTCCTAAACACAACCCCAATCTTTGTTTCCGACTGCTAGTCCCCATCCATACTCCAGAGTGTCCTGAGTTCTAGGTGGCACATTTTCCATTTTAGAAAGGTACAATTTCAGTAGTGCCTGTTATGCTTGTATTACAATTTCTAGACTAATACCTGATCTTTATCATGCAGTCTGGTGAAAATTGGCTGCTGCTTAGGCTTTAGTAACTCTACAGTACATTGGAATGCCATGAATGACACTGTAAAAATACCTGGCTTTTAAAATGAAAATAAAGTGCAGAGTTCATGCGAGCTTACCTACCGAGTGCTGGACACGTTTTCCAAATGACGTGGAGTTCTGCCCTCTTTTTAAGTGTCACTGAATTGGACGACCAACACTATGATTTTCCAAGTACAATGGCTTTCACCAAAAGCGAATGGCAAATGCTGGGAGTGGTTAGAGTCAGGGCTAAAGTTAAGCTGAGGATTAATCTTTCGTAACTCGCCAAAACAACGATCGTTTGGCACTTTTGTGACACAAATATTGCTTGCCACTTACCACCCCATGCCTAAATGTTGCCTTGGACTTCTGCACATCTATCATTTATTTTCCTTTCCTCGATTTGCTTCCTGTTTAACTCTACTTGGGCGGAGCGTGTATTTCGCCAGTGTTGCGTGGTATGAAATGTTTAAATGTTAGGACAATGATTAATCACGCCCTGTCAGATCCTTCATTGCTTGTCAAGACAAATGTTTTGAACTTTTCATCGTGGTTGAGTGAATGTTTAGCTCTCCCCTTAAAGGAGCAGAACACCTAAGAATCTAATACACAGAGGGCTCTACTTCTTCTTTCTTCTTTCGTATGCCAACTGCACCAATCGAAAGTGGCAATTGGTGCTTCAGAGTACCATAGTTGATGCTTTGCTGCAAGTTTTGCCAGTTCTGTAGATCTACCCAGGGTGGACAACAAGGTAACGAAGCTCCCACCACATACAGAGGGTTGATGAGATGAGGATTTGCTTATCCAAACATGTCTGCAGCATTGTTAAAATGACATTTGGAATTAACAGGGCATTGATTGCACTAGAAGTTTATATTTCACTAAGTGGCATTTTGTTATATGCCACTGAGCAAATCTGAATCTTAGCCAAGAAGTTAAGGCTAAATCATAAGTGATCTACAATGTCTGTTGTATGTTGAAGACTGGGTCTGGTTTAGTTTAGTTTAGAGATACAGCGCGGAAACAGGCCCTTCGGTCCATCGAGTCCGCACCAACCAGCGATCCCCATACACTAGCACTATCCCATACCTGCTAAAGCCAAATAACCTATAAACCTATAAACAAGTCAAGTCAAGTCAAATTTATTTGTCACATACACATACTCGATGTGCAGTGAAATGAAAGTGGCAATGCCTGCGGGTTGTGCACAAAAAGAATTACAGTTACAGCATATAAATAAAGTTAATAAGTTACTAAACATAGCACAAAAAGTGTCGACAAAAATTTAGTCTCTGGGGTTATAAAAGTTGACAGTCCTGATGGCCTGTGGGAAGAAGCTCCGTCTCATCCTCTCCGTTTTCACAGCGTGACAGCGGAGGCGTTTGCCTGACCGTAGCATCTGGAACAGTCCGTTACTGGGGTGGCCTGTACGTCTTTGGAGTGTGGGAGGGAACTGGAGCACCTGGTGCAAAACCCACGTAGTCACGGGGAGAACGTACAATCTCCGTACAGACAGCACCTCCAGGGTCGAACCCGGGTCTCCGGTGGTAGGCGGGTTAGGCAGTAACTCTACCGCTGCGCCACCGTGCTGCTTGATCTTTCAATCTCAAAGTTCTTTTTAAATTTCAGTGTTCCCTTTTAAGTCTTGAAAACCCCCATCAAAAACAAGCTGGTATAGGTTTAAGGAGGGAGTTTTAAAGGAGATTTGAGGGAAGAGGTGTTTTACACAGAGACTGGTTGATATCTGCAACTTGCTGCCAGACGAGGTGGTGAGATTGAAGCAGTCATTTGAATAGAAAGGCACATAAGGATATGAACCTATTGTCATGGGATACGTGCAGATCGGCAAAACAGTTGGCATGGATACAGTGGGCCAAAAGGCCCTTTTCCTGGCTGTACAAATGTGTGACTCTGTGAGAAGTCCTAACAGAGCAGTGAAAGGGCAATAAAACACTCTTGACTCTTGACATCTCCTCACAAACCCCACACCACCTGCCCATCCCATCTGCCACCTCTGGTCCTCTGAGGAATCCACGTTTTCCATATTGGCCGCCTCAGAGCCCAGAAATCCAGAGAGGGTGCAGATTATTCTTGTTCTCAAGAGACTGCCTAAGCAGACAAAAATAAATAAATCAGCCCACACTCAGTTCTCAGCACGACAGTCGATTTTAACAGTGAAGCGGTAACACCGAGCTGTCAACTTTCTGATCCCTCCCTCATGAAAATTATATCAATGCATAAATGTTTAACCAAAGTTTGAGAAAGCAATATTTAATGGCAATTAACTCTTGCACCCAGGTCTGATGTTAAAAAAAAAAGGGCCCTGGCACATTTCTCTGGTACGCTGGAAGTTGAGGGGAGACTTGATAGAAGTGTATAACATTATGAGAAGCATAGACGGGGTAGACAGTCAGAACCTTTTCCCCAGTATTTGAAATATCAAATACCAGAGGGCACAGCTTTAAGGTGAGAGGGGTAAAATTTCAGGGAGATGTGTGGGGCAAGTCTTCTACACAGACAGTGGTGAGCATTGGTGGATCCGATAGTGGTGTTTAAGAGACACTTAGATAGTCACATGGATATGCACAAAATGGAGGGATATGGATTATGTGCAGGCAGAGAAAAGTTGGCTTTAGCATTCTGTTCGGCAACATAGAACAGTACAGTGCAGGACCAGGCCCTTCGGCCCACAATGTCTGTGCCGAACAAAATGCTAAAGCCAACTTTTCGCTGCCTGTACAGAATCCGTATCCCTCCATTTTGTGCATGTCCATGTGACTATCTAAGTGTCTCTTAAACACCACTGTTGGTTTTGTTCGGCACAGACATTGTGGGCCGAAGGGCCTGGTCCTGCCCTGTACTATTTTCTATGTTGCCTCACTGAACCCTGTATTGCGCATGGAAAGACTTGGGGAATAAAATTCACGGGGGTGGGGATGGGGGAGGGGGTTAGAGGGTGTTTCAGGTGGTGTAGTTTGTGTGCTCATAAACATGAAGTTACGGCTGATTTCACAGTGCAGAGGTCAGGGGATGAGACTTGACTTGTGGGGAATGTGCTGCCTTGGAATTGGCTCAGCTCGGATTCCCTGACTGCTCTTTAGTTCAAATGCAATTCTACAGCTTTGCCTAATCCCTCCAGGATTGTCTGAGGATTGGAGGAATCGATCTCTAGGGCAACCCTGGAGGAAAATTATTGCCTTTCAACTCTTTCTCTTTTATTTACACAAGAACCTTGAAGAGAAGGGATGAACTGTTCAACTGACTAAAAAATCATCCAAAACTAAAACACAAAGTGCTGGAGTAACTCAACAGGTCAGGCAGCATCTCTGGAAAACATGGACAGGTTACTTTACAGGTCGGGACACTTCTTCAGAAGTCAGATCTTATTCTTCATTTTGTAGCAGAAGTGGATGCAGTAACAGTGTGATGTAACCAAAACTTTGCATGTGTGGGTGTTTACAGTTGTTGTACTTTGCGTGCTTAACAATATTTTCAGTAGCTACATTCCCAAGTTACAATTATTTCAAAGATGAATTATATTCTGCATTACACAGTAACTGACCTTCAAAGGTACTCCATTGTCTTCGTCATCAGAAGAAGATCTGAAGAAGAATCCCAACCCGAAACGTCATCTCACAGAGGATCTGACATGGACAACACACATTGCCGTACTGGTGAGTAAGGCAAGGCAGCGCTTTTACCACCTCAGACAGTTGAGGAAATTTATATTCTCTCTGAGGATCCTTCAGTGCTTCTACTCTGGGGCTGTAGAAAGCATCTTGTCCGGGAACATCACAATCTGGTTTGGGATTAGCTCTGCACAGGACAGGAAGGCTCTGTGGAGAATAGTGCATTCGACTGAACGCACTATGGGAACTACACTCGCCCCCCTGCAGGACCTATACATCAGGAGGTGCAGATCCAGAGCTAGCAACATTATGGGGGACCCCTACCACCCCAGCAACGGACTGTTCCAGCTGCTACGGTCAGGCAAACGCCTCCGCTGTCACGCTGTGAAAACGGAGAGGATGAGACGGAGTTTCTTCCCACAGGCCATCAGGACTCTTAACTCTCATATCACCAGGGACTAATTTAATTTACTGCATTAATTTATTTTTTGTGTTAAAAAAAAACAAAAAAACTATTCTGTTTTGTAGTTTAGCACAATCCGTGAGCGTTGCCACTTTCATTTCACTGCACATCTTGTATATGTATGTGACAAATAAACTTGACTTGATCTACCCATGTTGTCCAGGGATGCTGCCCAACCTGCTTACTCCAGTACTTTGTCAGTTTGTTTGGAAACCAGCATCTGCAGTTCATTGCGTCTACATTGAAAATCACTCAATCAGTATGTATTGGTTCTGAAATACCAAGGAAGGGAAGGTGGGGCGATCAAGACAATAGGAATCAGTGTGGAGGTGGATTGTTGGGGGCTGAGAGTTATGAGATGAACCTCCAGGGAAACATTCAAGCAGAGGTGGCAATATTAATCTAATGTTTCTCACTGTGCAGCTTAACCTGTCTTCAATTCTGTAGAACTGAAAGGGGAAAACTTAAATAGCATGTGTAGGAGCAGGAAGATTTCTATTTCTGGAGAAGATATATTTAAAAATGAGTCAGAAGAACAATTTGTTTTGTGGTAATTTGCTTCCTGATGCGGAATAAAATTACAAGTTTATGAAGAATCAAAAATATTATTGTGGCACAGAAAGTAATCCTTGTGCCCATTGGATCTTTATCGACTTTTAGCCGAGCAACCTCATCTGTTTCATCCCTGTGGTCATCCCCCACTTGCCCTGCAAATTATCCTCTCTCAATGAACTATTCACTTCATTTTGAAAAGTCTATTTTGCGCGGTTTTCTCCAGCAGAGTTCCAGGCCAAAATGTGAAAAAGATTTTCTTCAACTCTCCCTTGAATCTTTTCTCCCCAGTCCTTGAACCATATGTTATTGGGTACATAGAACAGTGCTGTACAGCACAGGAGCAGGATCTTCAGGCCACAATGTCCATGCCGAACATAATGCCAAGTCAAACCAAGGTTTACTTGCCAAGGATTGTTTACGTGACTAAACCGGTCATAATCTGCACAGTTCTTTCAAACTTCCTTTCAACCTTTGTTTTAAAGAAAATGGCCCCAGTTTATCCAATCTTACTCTGAAGCTGAAATTCCTTGACCTGCACTGACCATGAGCAGGATCTGCACCACGGCACTGAGGTAATTCATGAACTATTGAGGGCATGCAGCGTAGGTTTACTAGGTTAATTCCCGGGACTATCATATGTTGAAAGACTGGATGGAGCGACTAGGCTTGTATACACTGGAATTTAGAAGGATAAGAGGAGATCTTATCGAAACGTATAAGATTATTAAGGGGTTGGACACGTTAGAGGCAGAAAACATGTTCCCAATGTTGGGGGAGTCCAGAACAAGGGGCCACAGTTTAAGAATAAGGGGTAGGCCATTTAGAACTGAGATGAGGAAAAACTTTTTCAGTCAGAGAGTTGTGAATCTGTGGAATTCTCTGCCTCAGAAGGCAGTGGAGGCCAATTCTCTGAATGCATTCAAGAGAGAGCTGGATAGAGCTCATAAGGATAGCGGAGTCAGGGGGTATGGGGAGAAGGCAGGAACGGGGTACTGATTGAGAATGATCAGCCATGATCACATTGAATGGCGGTGCTGGCTCGAAGGGCTGAATGGCCTCCTCCTGCACCTATTGTCTATTGTCTATTGTCTATTGTCTATTGTCTATTGTCTATTGTCTATAGTCAGGTCCAGAACAATTCAATCTAATGAATCTTCATTCCAAAGATATATGCCTTCATTTGTCCTTTGTGTCTTTTCATACCTCTAGTTTCCCTCTCCCCTGACCCTCAGCCCGAACAAGGGTCTTGACCCGAAATGCCACCTATTCCTTTCATCCAGAGATGCTGCCTGATCCGCTGAGTTACTCCAGCATTTTGTGCCTATCTTCGGTGTAAACCAGCATCTGCAGCTCCTTCTTACATAGATGTTGCCTGGCCTGCTGAGTTCCTCCAGCACTTGGTGTTTTTTCTCTTTCATTACTTTAGTTCATTGGAAAGCACTCTGCAGCCAATGGAGTACATTTGAAGGTCAGTCACTGTAGTGCAGAATATAATTTATCTTTGAAGTAATTCTAATGTAGATCTAAATTAAAATGTCTTTAGGTATCCTGCTATTAAAAATATTGTTTATCGGGCAAAGTATAACTGCAGGCACCCACACTTGCAAAATTGTGACCGCAGGCTTTTACTGCATCCACTTTCAGTACAAAATGAAGAACAAGATCCAACCATCGAAAATTGTTCAAATCCATTGATAGTTTTCCCAGAATAAGCCATTTATAGAAATAAAATTTGGAATGGTTTCAAGTTAAATTATTCCACTAATGGATGAAGATTTCACCGATAATGTAGGACATATTAATGAGATTGACCTAATTATTTCATAATTTTAGAAAAATAAGTAGGTCAGAGCACTTTATAAGCAATTAACTTTTTTTTTCAAATCAATCTCAATGTTATCATACAGGTAAACACAATGGCTAGAATCCCACAGACATCACGTTATTGAAGGATCACTTGTTGGGCCTGAACTTTGTGGTCCATTGCATTGCCCATCTAAGACAAGAAGAGATCTCTTTTTAAACATCTCAACTAAAGAGCAATGTCTGCCGTTGTCCCTTGGTCACACACTGAAGCGTCAGCAAGGTTTGTTTGCTCTTGTCCTAAAGTGAGACTTGAACCCAAAATTCCTGATGTAGAGGACACAAAATGCTGGAGCAACTCAGCAGGTCAGGCAGCATCTCTGGAGAACACGGATAGGTGTTGTTTTGGGTCAAGACCCTTCTTCAGACTGAAGAGGTGTCTCAGGCCGAAACATCACCTATCCATGTTCTCCCGAGATGCAGCATGTGTTACTCCAGCGCTTCATGACTTTTTGTGTCTTAACCAGCATTTGCAGTTCTTTGTTTCTACATCCCTGATGAAGAACCACTCTAAAGAAGGGTCCCAACCCGAAATGACACCTATCCATTCCCTCCACAGATGCTTCCTGACCCATAAGGTTCCTCCAGCAGTTTATCCCTAGTGAAGTGGTGACAAATCGTAAGGAACCTGATGTATATAGAGACAAGGGAAATATTTTCCATCAAAGAATTTTACGTGGTCGTTTATTAGCAGTGAAAACAATAGATACAGAGGAACAATTGCAGTGAAGGGCTTATTGATAAGTGGAGAACATGGGTTTAAGGTAATTATCAAAAAAATCAGCAGGAGTTAGTCATAGAGTCATACTGTGTGGAAACAGGCCCTTCAGCCCAACTTGCCCACACCAACCAACATGTCCCATCTACACCAGTCCCACCTGCCTGCGTTTGGCCCATGCCCTGCTAAACCTGTCACGTTCATGTACTTGTCTAATTGTTTCTTAAACGTTGCAATAGTCCCTGCCTCAAAATATTTTTTTTAACCTAACAAATTATTGTGATTTGCAATGCACTGCATTAAAGAGTGGAAGCAGGTACAGCAGTGGCTTCCAAAAAGCAATGTCCGTATATGTAACTAGCATTACAAGGCAAACCGGACGTGATAAAATCTATCACTTCCACACAATGGGCCAGATTGATTCCTTCTCTGCTTCATTATCTCATGATTCCATGAGAAATTATCTAAATTGACACATACAGAAGTCAAAAGAAATCGATTAATATTGAAGTTGAGCAATACATTCGGAGAAATCTATTGGCCGAGTGGTGGGAACCACTGTGGTGAGATTCTCAAACCAAAAAGGGAGATTATCGGTATCATCACGGGCTACACAATGGCACAGCATTAGAGTTACTGCCTTAGAGCGCAAGAAACCCGGGTTCAATCCCCACTATGGATGCTGTCTGCACGGAGTTTATACATTCTCCCTGTGGCCATGTGGGTTTTCTCCAGGTGCTCCTTGTAATTGTAAATTGTCCCTTGTGCATAGAATAGTGCTAGTATTGGGCTCAGGATAGTGCTAGTCTTGCTGATTGGCTCAGACTTGATGGGCCAAAGGGCCTGTTCCCACTCTGTATCTTTAAAATTCTGTGGTCTCAGATGTGCAGAATCATCAGAACCGAATAGAAACAGAAAATGCAGGAGAAACTCGGCACCTGTTTTAGATTTAGGTTTCGGCTTATTATTGTCACACATACCGAGATACACTGAAAATCTTTCTTTTGCGTGCTATCCAAACAGATCAGATTTACGGTACATAAATATAATCAAGACAGAGCAAAGGGAAAGATACTGAGTGCAGAGTATAGTTTTCAACATTGTAATAGATAGATTTATCTATCTTTCCATAGATAAAGTCCAATGTCCACACAATGGGGTGGAGGTGAATTGGACAGTACCCAAGCTGTGATAATAATCCTTCCCTTGTTTGAGGGGTGTCCAAGGGACTCTACCCCTCAATGTCCATCAGCGGACTCTAACCAAACTTTTGTTTCTGAAAATAATGCTTATTCAGAATCATAAAAAAATATACAATACAAGAAGAGTGCAAAAACTCTTTTGACATTCTCAACGGCTATACATACATTCGTTAGTGTTATATTTGGTAGTATTCACAAAATTATCATTATTATACCAGGCACCTTTGCCACTCAGTGCCCCCCTGGGCTGATATCCCTTCCCTTGTTTGAGGGACACCCTCCCCCCTCACCCCCCCCCCCCCCCCCCCCGACAATGTCCAGCAGCGGAAGGACCCTAGACTGTGGTCCTCCCCCACAGAGCCTTGGCGTTGGCTGCACCAAGCTTCAGTGCGTCCCTCAGCACGTACTCCTGCAGTCTGGAGCGGGCCAGTCGGCAACATTCCCCGACGGACATCTCACTCTGTTGGGAGGCCAACAAGTTTTGGGCAGACCAAAGAGCATCTTGTACCATGACCTTCCAGCAGCACTTGGACCCGAACCGTCATCCTTGACTTGAATGTACAGTCAGGCAGGCTCAAATAATTAAATGGCTCCCGCCTGTTCCCATATTTCTTTGCTTGTATTGGTTAAGTAAGACAGAGGAAAGTAATTTCAATGAGAGGTACTGTATCCTTGATAAGGTAATGCAGATTCAACAATGGTAGTGGGCTCCATTTCAAACCTGACCTTGGGCAATAGTTCCGTGCTGTGGAAATGATTCACAAACTAATCTGGACACTTCAGATGTGTTTTTCCCAATTAACTGTTTCACCAAACATTGCTTCAAAGTAAATTAGTGACTGCTACATACAAGAGAGACACTGAAAAATATGTGACATGCCAGTGAATTAATTAAGAACAAATTCCATAATTGTTAAAGCTCCATAATAATTAGTGACCTAGATATCCTCGATAAACCTACAGAGACAAAATTAGTTAAAGAGCAGGGCATATTAATGGTGAAGTTTACTCATAGATGTGGCTAAGAGCAGCTTATTAAATTACCCAACCCGATGAAGATCGTTTGGACTAATTTTTTCCCAGGGATAAATGGGTGCAATTAAACATAACCCATGACTTTCACGTTTATATAAGCAACAAAAGAATAGAAATGAATAGAAGAACTGAAGTGTGATGCTTAATAAATCCACGTTGATTCTGGCCACGTCAGCACTGCTCTGCAGAAACACACATTGTAAGCAGCACTCTATTGGAGCAGAGCGATCTCGGAGCGCAGGTACATAGATCCCTGAAAGTGGCATCTCAGGTAGATAGGGTGGTACATTGGCCTTCGTCAGTCAAGGTATGGCGTACAGAAGTAGGGGAGGTTATGTTACAGTTGTACAAGGCATTGATAAGGCCGCATTCGGAGTCTTGCATTCAGTTTTGCTCACCCAGCTACAGAAAGGTGTCATGACGTTGGAAAGGGATGATTTACGAGAATGCTTCCCGGACTCGAGTGTGCGAGCTACAGGGAGATGTTGGCCAAGCTAAAGGCTTTATCTCCTGGAGCGCAGGACAGTAAAGGGTGATTTCATAAAGGTGTATAAAATCATGAGGGGAATTGAGAGGGTGAATGCACAGAGTTTTACCAAGGAGAGGAGAATCAAGAACCAGAGGACATAGGTTTAAGGTAAGAATGGAAAAATTAAAGAAGAGGGGCAACGTTTTCACTCAGAAGATGTTGGGTACATGAAACAAGTTGCCAGAGGAGGTAGTTGACGCAGGTACAATAATAACATTTTAATGACACTTGGATGGGTAAATGGATAGGAACAGTTATTGTCATATTTCCCAAAACAGAACAATGAAATTCTTCCTTACAGCAGCAGCAGCACAATAGGTTGTAAACACAATACTCAATGGGCAACAAGAAATTGTATAGGAAAAAAACTTCAGTTGCTGGTTAAAATCAAAGGTAGACACACAATGCTGGAGTAACAGCAGGTCCTGCAGCATCTCGGGAGAGAAGGAATGGATGATGTTTTGGGTCGAGGCCCTTCTTCAGACTGATGTCAGGGGAGGGGGCGGGTCCCCTCCCCTGACATCAGTCTGAAGGAGGGTCTCGACCCGAAACGTCACCCATTCCTTCTTTCCTGAGATGCTGTATGACCCGCTGAGTTACTCCAGCATTGTGTGTCTTAAAGCAAATTGTAACTCGGTACTCGTGACAACAATAAACCAATCTCAATCACCAATACCAGTGACATCATGGAGGAATCTCCACCATATGAATTACCACAGTTCAAGAAGGCAGATTATCCCTACCCTCTCACTAAATGTGGCTGTGCCACTCATGCCCAGTTCCCCTGCCTGTGTGAGAAGGAAACGGTGAATGTTCTTTGAAAGACAATCTGAGAGAACAGACTTCAGACCTGGAGCCACCAAAGAGCAGGAATTAGTGGATGAAAAATCGCCCAGATCATTTCAAATCGGAAAACGATTTTACTTTCTTTTCCAGCTTTAGAATAATGTGGCAAGCAAATTAAAGGTGACAGTCATTGATCCGATGCTGTATCAGCAAATTACACACCATAAGCTTTTGCACAAATACCGCACCACTGATTGCAGATCAATTAGCAGCTTATACTGAGTTGATTTTCTACAACATTGAATGCAGGGATCCAAGATCACAGATAGTTTTAGGGTGAAGAGGGAAAATAATTGAACGAGGGAGGCCGGATATAATTAGGTTGTAAATTCAATGCTGCATATTCTGCCATTATTTTTTATGTCTTTTGTCATGTATTTCCTTTTCACATGGGGGCTTGGAAAACATTCAGATACAAACAAATATCTTTAAATATCTTAAGATATCCAGCTGAACATGAGAATTTTGCTGCAATGGCATGGTGGCGCAGCGGTAGATTTGCTGCCTCACAGCGCCAGAGACCCGGGATCAATCCTGATGACGGGGGCTATCTGTACGGAGTCCGTGACCTGCGTGGGTTTTCGCTGGGTGCTCCGATATTCCCCCACAATCCAAAGACGTGCGGGTCTGTAGGCTAATTAGCTTGTTAAAATTGTCCCTCGTGTGTGCAGGATGTGGTTAGTATGCGGGGGTCACTGTTCGACGTGGACTCGGTGGGCCAAAGGGCATGTTTCTGCACTGTCTCTCTAAACTAAACTAAACATGTAGATTCCAGCACAATGTGATTGGATTCTACAAAATAATGAAGAGGCTTATTTGCACGCACATTGTTAAATTATTGCTATGGAAGCCATTGTGGAGGTTGTGCATAGACATTATGCAAGTGAGGTACCGGGTTAGATGTTGGGAAGTTGATGATGGGATATCCTGGTTGGGGCATTAACATCCAGGTATCATGGTCTCAAAGTATTTGCTCATCCTTCTGTATTTTGAGGAGGAGACATTTCTTCACCCAAGAGGGCCGTGGCGATTCTGTCACTGAGTACATTTGAAACAGAGACTGATAGATGTTTGGACATCAAAAAAGCAGTGGTGAGGAATAAAATCTGCCCATGATCTTATTAAATGGCAGAGGAGGCACCATGGGCAAATGGCCAAGTCCAGCATATAATTTGAGGTTTCTTCTGTTCTCTGTAACCTGTTCCACAGTAACAATTCTCCAGTATCACTAATTCTTGCATCTTGCACTCTCCGCTTTCACCTTTCTACAGCTGGTGCCTGTGCTTTCAGTTGTCAAAGCTCCAAGCTCTGGAATGTATTCCCCAGTTCTCTACACCACCCCTTTATTCGTTCAAGATGGTATTTGTAACCAACCGAACATTTGTTTCCCCAAACATTTGGTCATTTGCCCAAGATTCCTTAAGTGGACGGTTGTCACATTCACTTGCGGAACAGTGTGGAATATTTTATTAGTTTAGTCGAGATTAGTTTAGAGATACAGCACGGAAACAGGCCCTTCGGTCCATCGAGTCCATGCCGACCAGCGATCCCCATACACCAACACCATCCTACATACACTAGGGACAATTTACAATTATGCCAAGCGAATTAACCTACAAATTTGTTCATCGTTGGAGTGTGGGAGGAAACCGGAGATCCCAGAGAAAACATATGCAGGTCACGGGGAGAAAGTATAAACTCCGTATAGAAAAGCACATGTAATCAGGATCAAACCCGGGTCTCTGGCGCTGTAAGGCAGCAACTCTACCGCTGCGCCACCGTGCCGCCAAGCCTGCGCAAGACAAATTAACATTGTGGTTCAATGTGCAGGAGGGTTGGAGCTCTGCCAATAATAGCACTCGTCAAGTGAATGTGCCAGACATTTAATTCTGGGTTTAAGTAGCAAAACAAGCAAACAGCAGGAGGGGGTGGTCGTGCTAGTAAACATGGAGCTAGAGGAAATGCCACCAAGACCCAAAGCCACTCACATTTCCATATGAATTCTGTCCGTTGGTATTCAATTCATATTGAAACACCCTAGAATATCTGAAAATAGTGACACTGATTGGATACATCAAACTCCTAGGGAAACATAAATAATACTGACACACTCCTAGGAATCCCCCTAAAGCACTAACAATCTCTGTAGCATCCCTTTTCTCCCTGACACTCTTGCACTAAACGTCATACCCTTTATCCCTACAAACACACAAAACCCTGGGGTAACTCAGCGGATCAGACCTGAAATGTCACCTTTAGTTGTGGTTTTGTTTAGTTTAGAGATACAGCTCAGAAACATAGAAACATAGAAACATAGAAAATAGGTGCAGGAGTAGGCCATTCGGCCCTTCGAGCCTGCACCGCCATTCAATATGATCATGGCTGATCATCCAACTCAGTATCCCGCACCTGCCTTCTCTCCATACCCCTGATCCCTTTAGCCACAAGGGCCACATCTAACTCCCTCTTAAATATAGCCAATGAACTGGCCTCAACTACCTTCTGTGGCAGAGAATTCCACAGATTCACCACTCTCTGTGTGAAAAAAAACTTTCTCATCTCGGTCCTAAAAGACTTCCCCCTTATCCTTAAACTGTGACCCCTTGTTCTGGACTTCCCCAACATCGGGAACAATCTTCCTGCATCTAGCCTGTCCAGCCCCTTAAGAATTCTGTAAGTTTCTATAAGATCCCCCCTCAATCTTCTAAATTCCAGCGAGTACAAGCCGAGTCTATCCAGTCTTTCTTCATATGAAAGTCCTGCCATCCCAGGAATCAATCTGGTGAACCTTCTCTGTACTCCCTCTATGGCAAGAATGTCTTTCCTCAGGTTAGGAGACCAAAACAGGCCCTTCGGCCCACCAACCAGCGATCCCCGCACATTAGCACTATTATACACACACTAGGGACAATTTACATTTATACCAAGCCAATTAACATACAAACCTGTATGTCGTTGGAGTGTGGGAGGAAACTGAAGATCTAAAACAAAACCCACGCGGTCACAGGGAGAACGCACAAACTCTGTACAGACAGCACCCTTAGTGAGGATCGAACCTGGGTCTCTGATGTTGTAAGCACTGTAAGGCAGCAACTCCACCGCTGTGTCATCGTGCCACTCTTCCTTTTTCTTTTCTCCAGAGATGCTGCCTGACCTGCTGAGTTACTCCAGCATTTCGTATCTATCTTCGGTGTAAAACCAGCATCTGCAATTCCTTCCTTCTCTTTATCCATTATGTGTACGCTGCGGACGGCTTGATTGTCTTCATGTATTGTCTTTTCTTTGCCGGGGTAGCATGCAAACAAAAGCTTTTCACTGTACCTCGGTACATGTGACAATTCTAAATTAAAGTAAACTAAACTAAACTAATGGAGATGAGAAGCAATTTCTCGAGCCAGGGGTGGTGAATCTGTGGAATTCTTTGCCACGGAAGGCTATGGAGGCCAAGTCAGTGGATATTTGAAACAAGAGATTGATCGGTTCTTGATTAATAAGGGGGTCAAAGGTTACAGGGAGAAGGCAGGAGAATGGAGTTGAGAGCGAAAAGTAGATCAGCTATGACTGAATGGCGGGGCAAACTCAATGGGCCGAAAGCCCTACTTCTGCTCCTTTGTTTATTGGTTTTATGGTCTTAAGGGTGTTTTTCTATGTTGTATGATTATATGAATCTAATATCTGAATATACCAACACACTTTGAGAAAATGTAAAATATACTGGAAATCAATGTAAACATTGGCACACACCAAGGATCTCATGGCAACATCCTAAACTAACATACATGACAATTTTGGACTACTCCAGGGAACACATGAAAATGCTGACACATTCCAAGGGAGTCTGAAAATACCAGCACTCATTGCAAAATCCCTGTGACTACACAGGGAAAATCCCTGGAATTTAGAAGGATGAGAGGAGATCTTATCGAAACGTATGATTATTAAGGGGTTGGACATGTTAGAGGCAGGAAACATGTTTCCAATGTTGGGGGAGTCCAGAACAAGGGGTCACAGTTTAAGAATAAGGGGTAGGCCATTTAGAACTGAGATGAGGAAAAACTTTTTCAGTCAGAGAGTTGTGAATCTGTGGAATTCTCTGCCTCAGAAGGCAGTGGAGGCCAATTCTCTGAATGCATTCAAGAGAGAGCTAGATAGGATAGCGGAGTCAGGGGGTATGGGGAGAAGGCTGGAACGGGGTACTGATTGAGAATGATCAGCCATGATGACATTGAATGGCGGTGCTGGCTCGAAGGGCCGAATGGCCTCCTCCTGCACCTATTGTCTATTGTCTATTGTCTACACCATAAAAATACGGGCACAGTCCAGGAACATTTCAAAATACTGACACATTCTTGGGGGGGCCATGAGCATACTCATACGATCCAACAGAAGTCCCTGACAGTATTGACATAACATTAGGAAACCACTGAAGTCATGGACAAAATTACGTGGAATCCTTGAAAAATACTGGTGCTCTCCAGGTACGCCGAATGTACTCAAAGTGCTGGAGTACCTTAGTGGGTCAGGCAGCAGCTCTGGAGAACACGGGTAGGTGACGTTTCGGGTCGGGGCCCTTCTTCAGACTGATTGTGAGTCTGTCTGAAGAAGGGTCCCAATCTGAGACGCCAACTATCCATGATCTCCGGAGATGCTGCCTGACCCGTTGAGTTACTCTGGCACTTTGTATCCTTTTAGTGTAAACCATCATCTGCGGTTCTTTGTGTTTCTACATCAAAAGTACTGACACAATCCCAAGGAATCCCTGAGTGTCACGACACATTCCCGGAAAAAATATATATCTGGGAATACTCTTAGGATGCTGAGGGATTCCCGAAAACGCAGTCTCTCATCTGGTAAATCACAAAGATCATTGACAGCCTCCCGGGGCATAGCTGAGAATTACTGACATGCACCTGGGGGAAAGTGCTTGCACACACTAGGGGAAATACTTTAATATCCAGCTGATGAAAACATTACAATATATGGAATGAGCTGCCGGAGGAGGTAGTTGAGGCAGGGACTATCGCAAAGTTTAAGAAGCAATTAGACAGGTAAATGGACTGGACAGGTTTAGAGGGATAAGGTAGAAGGGAAATGTTGGTCAGTGTGGGCAAGTTGGGCCAAAGTGCCTTTATCCACACTGCATGACTCTATGACTCTATCCCAGTGCCTTCCTGAGAAACATCTGTAGTTATTGGTGCATTCCAGTGAAACACAGACAATCCAGGCGAATCAAAAGTGTTTTGAAGGGACCCCCTCAAAATACAATCTCAGTAACCGAGAACAACTGGAAGAACTCAGCCTGTCAAGCAGCATCTGTGGAAAGAGAAACTAGTGTTGTTTCAGATCAGGATCTTGCCTGGACTTTCAGCACTTCCATTATTTTTGTTTCAACGTCCAATGTCTGTGGTTTTATTTGTTTCCCAGCTGAGAATACTGACACATCACAGTGGAATGCCTTAAAACTACCTACACACTCCTGGCAAACCCTTACAAAACTATTGTGCTCCAGGGACTAGTGTAAACACTGACACATTCCTGGGTAAGTCATATAAACACATAAATGCTCCAAGAACACTTGGAAGTACTGGCACACTCCAGGAGAAACTCTCAGTACACAAATAACCTCCTGGGGAAACACTGCAAATAATGTTGTCCTCCTGATATACCCGTAAAGTTACTAACACCCTCCAGGAAACAGAACATAGAAACATAGAAACATAGAAAATAGGTGCAGGAGTAGGCCATTCGGCCCTTCGAGCCTGCACCGCCATTCAATATGATCATGGCTAATCATCCAACTCAGTATCCTGCACCTGCCTTCTCTCCATACCCCCTGATCCCTTTAGCCACAAGGGCCACATCTAACTCCCTCTTAAATATAGCCAATGAACTGGCCTCAACTACCTTCTGTGGCAGAGAATTCCACAGATTCACCACTCTCTGTGTGAAAAAAGACTTTCTCATCTCGGTCCTAAAAGGCTTCCCCCTTATCCTTAAACTGTGACCCATTGTTCTGGACTTTCCCAACATCGGGAACAATCTTCCTGCATCCAGCCTGTCGAACCCCTTAAGAATTTTGTAAGTTTCTATAAGATCCCCCCTCAATCTTCTAAATTCCAGCGAGTACAAGAACATAGAACAGTACAGCACAGGAAAGGGCCCTTTGGCCCACAAAGCATGGGCTGAACATGATGCTATGTTAAACTGATCTCATCTGCCTGTGCATGGTCCACATCCTTCTATTCCTTGCACTTCCATTTGCCTATCTAAAAGCTTCTTAAACACCACTATCGTATCTACCTCCACCACCACCCATGGCATTACATTCCAGGACCCTACCACTCTCTGTGTAAAAAACACTGCCCCACACATCTCCATTAAACTCCATGCTCCCCCCTGTCCCCACTCTCCTTCTAACTATGCCCTTTAGACATCTCCACCCTTGGAGAAAAGGCTCAGGCTGCATTCACAAGCTTCACAGAAGCCGTGGAAATGTTACCAAGCTACTGGGGGAACGTCAGGAAAAAAACTGGTACATCGGGGAAATATTGACACACTCCCAAGGACTCTGAAAATACTGACTTTCCTCGGGAAACTGTGAAAACGTCCGTTCAAACCACTGGGAATATGCCTGCAAAATGAACCAAGTGCTTCCTGGTCTGTCAAACTTGCTCAGCCATTGAAGAAAATCACGACTGACCCAACTGTAATCTCAAATCTCCATTTCCATTTGCCAACATCAACTTTTCACTCTCTTACTAATCAAGAATCTATCTACCTCTGCCTTAAAAATGTTCAAAGACACTGCTTCCACCAACCCTCAAGAAAGAGAAGTCCAAAGTCTTGCACTCTCCAAGAGGAAAAAAATACTCCATTCCCGCCTTAAATGGGCAACCTTTGTTTTTAAACTGTTCTAAATTCTCCCCACGTAAGGACACATCGTCTCCAGATCCATCCGAGCAAGATTCCTCAGTGTCCTACAGGTATCAGTCAAATCACCTCACACTCTTCAAAGATCCTAGGGTGGTGAATCTGTGGAATTCTTTGCCACAGAAGTCTGTGGAGACAAAGTCAGAAGATAAATTTAAGGCAGTAGATAAATTACAGGAGTCAGAGGTTATGGGGAGAAGACTGGAGAATAGGGTTAGGAGGGAGAGATAGATAAGCCATGATTGAATGGCGGAGTAGACTTGATGGGCCGAATGGCCTAATTCTGCTCCTATCACTTATGATCCAGCTGATGAAAACCTAGTTTTGTCAAAGTTTCCTCATGGGACTACCCACCTATTCAAGGGATTAGTTTAGTTAAAACAGAAAATGCTGGAAATACTCAGCTGATTGGGATAGCATCTGTGAAAATAGAAACAGAACCTAATTAGTGGTGAAAATAATAAGTACTAGGAATGTACCATTACTCCCAAGCTTCCCGAAGCATTGTCAATACTTGCACTAGTGCTTAGACCACAAAGTGCTGGAGTAACTCAGTGGGTCAAGAAGTTTATCTGGAGGACATGGATAAGGACTATTTTTGGTCTGGACCCTTCTTCAGACATCTGAAACATCGCCCATCCATGTTCTCCAGAGACGTTGCCTGACCCACTGAGTTACTCCAGCACATTGTGTTCTGTGCAAGATCCCAGCATCTGCAGTTCCTTGTTTCTCCGTGTTTCATCAGTGTTTAGTTTTTTCATCTTATTTTGTTTTCATCTCAGATCTCCAGCGTTTGCAGTTATTTTGATAATCACCAGTCTAGTCGATCTCCTCTGAACTGCCACAAATGTATCATTATCCTCAAATAAGGAGATCAGTACTCTACATGATGGTGGGCGTATGGAACATGTTGCTAGAGGAGGTGGTTGAGGCCTGGACTATCCCAACATTTAAGAAACAGTTAGACAGGTAAATGGACAGGACAGGTTCGGGGGGGGGGGGGGGGGGGGGGGGATATGGACCAAACGCGAGCAGGTGGGACGAGTGGCTGGGTCACGTTGGCTGGTGTGGGCAAGTTGGGCCGAAGGGCCTGTTTTCACACTGTGACCATGACATAGTACTCCTGATATGGTCTCTAATGCCGGCAACAGAAGCAGGAACTAAATCTTCCCTAATTTTGTATTCAATTCCTCCTGCTATAAATGCAACTTTTCCATTCTCTTTCCCAATTACCTGCACTTAGCTTTCTCCACGGATCGCTTTGTATCTCGGAGCTCTGCAATCTCTCAACATGTACGTTATTTACTTGCTTTCTTTTTTTTCCTGCTAAAATGAACACTTGTCCTATATTTACAGATCAAGGAGAGAGAAGGACATTTAAAACACTTTGGAGAACCAGAAAAAAACGCGAGTAATGCAGAAGAAATTGTACTTGAGTAGATTCGTGTTCCACGCAGATCGATAGGTGACAGGTTAACACGCACTCCAATAATGTTGGGAGGCTTTGAGAAAATATCTCATGAACTTTGTGGAATCGAAATTTGAAAAAATCACCATAGAGTCATGGGTGTCATACAGCATGGAAACAGGCCCTTCGGTCCAACTTGCCCATGCTAACCAAGATGTCTCACCTGCCCGCATTCGGCCCATATTCCTCTGAACCTTCCCTCTCTATGTACTCGTCCGAATGTCTTATTACACAGGAGACATGCCACGGGCGACTTTTACCTAGTTTGTTTTCTTCCCCACCTCTGTTGACGTGATCGGCCCGGGATACAGAGCGCTTCCCGTTCTCTGCAAACTTTTGCCCTGGAGGGGAGAGACAAGGGCAATTCTCCTGGTCCATAGTTAGCGCTCGCTACTACTTGGCTCCGGGCCGAGACAGTCGTAAGAAAAGCACTTTCAACATTGCAAAGGATTTCAGTATTGGAGGTTGGCACAAAATGTTGGAGTAACTCAGCGGGTCAGGCAGCATCCCAGGAGAGAAGGAACGGGTGACGTTTCGGGTCGAGACCCTTCTTCAGGCCAACTAGTCCATGCCGACCAAGGCACCCCCATCTAAGTCAGATTTGCCCGCAAATGGTCCATATCCCTCTAAACGTTTCCTATCTGTGTATAAGAAAATAACAACAGATGCTGGTACAAATCGATTTATTCACAAAATGCTGGAGTAACTCAGTAGGTCAGGCAGCATCTCGGGAGAGAAGGAATGGGTGACGTTTCGGGTCGAGACCCTTCTTCAGACTGGTTCGAGGGCAGGTATTTCAAAGGAAGCGGAAGAGCACGGCTGTGATCTAAACGTATTTATTCACAAAATGCTGGAGTAACTCAGCAGATCAGGCAGCATCTCAGGAGAGAAGGAATGGGTGACGTTTCGGGTCTCGACCCGAAACGTCGCCCATTCCTTCTCTCCTGAGATGCTGAGTTACTCCAGCATTTTGTGAATAAATAAGTTTAGATCACAGCCGTGCTCTTCCGCTTCCTTTGAAATACCTGCCCTCGAACCAGTCCGAATTAGAGTAAAGAACGGTGATTATTAGTCATGGAGTCCTAAAGGCCCTTCGGCCCAACTTGCCATGCGAACCAAAACGCCCCAACTACACTAGTCCCACCTGCTCGCGTTTGGCACATACCCTCTATACCTTTCCTACCCATTTACTTGTTCAAACTGTTTGTTTTTGATGTTGTAATAGTGCCTGCTGTCTCAGCTCGTTCAATATAACCACCATCCTCGGTGTGAAAAATGCTGCCCCTCCGGGTGCCTGGTAAATCTTTCCTTAAACATACGACCTCTGTTTCGAGGTAAAAAGACTCTGTGTATCGACTCTATATATTCCTCTCGTGATCTTATATCCCTCTGTGAGATCGTCTCTCGTTCTCCCGCGCTCCAAGGAATAAAGTCCTAGCCTGACCAACCTCTCCCTATAGCCCAGTCCCTAAAGTCCTGGCAACACCCTCGTAAATGTTCTCTGCACCCTTTCCATCTTAACAACATCTCTCCAAACCAAAAACTGAACACAATCTACCAAACGTGGCCTCCCAACACGTTGTACAACTGTTAGACCACAGCGCCAATTTTAGCCACTGATACAGAGTTTAGCCTGTGAGGAATTGAAAGGGTTAATGATGCACGGCTAGCCTTCATTCTGGAGAGGGAAAGAGAGGGATGGAGAGGTCTCCCTTGTCATTATTTCCCATCCCAGAACCCTCTGTCTGTTTCTTTCCACCAACCCCCACCCCCTCTCTCTCTCTCTCCTCTCACCTCCACCCAGCACTTCTCTCCCCTCGCCCCGCCTTTGATCACGCGAAGACGTTTGCTCTCAGCTTCCAGCTTCTCAAATAATGTGAAAGCTTTCACAATGCAGAGAGCGAGAGAGAGAGAGAGAGAGAGAGAGAGAGAGAGAGTGAAAAATCATGTTTAAGCAGGTCACTCGATTCTAGTTTCCGTGGATTGCATCTCCAAGAAACTGCCTAATCAGTAAGATAACAGTTTAAAAATTACTGCAAAAGCTGACTTCTAGTCTGAGAGCCCGTCGCAGAGTTGGTATCAGAAACTGGCTGTAAGTACTATCAAATGTAGAAAGCTCAACGAATGGACCAGGGTTTTCTGCGTCGATTGTCTTCATTGCGAGCCTGCACTCTAACGTGAAACAGTAGAGATTTGCGATATTTTAATCGGCTCATCTCACCTCTTCCTTCGTTAGAAAATAAGGCATTGTCAAAAAAGCATTGAATCTCTTCTCCAGGTCTAATCAATTGAACCGTAAAAAAAATATATTTTACCACGAGATTTTTGTTCGCGCCACAATTGGGAATGTTGGTTTGGTATTTATATTTTTTGTTTGTTTGTGTGTTCTGCTACTGTGTCCTTTTAAATGCGAGAAAGCAGCGGGGTTCAAATCTGCGATAGAACATAGAGGGATCGGCGCAACACTGGCGCAGTGGGAATATTGGCCAATCCAAACAGATCGATGTGCCTTTTGCCTGCCCGCAGTTGCTCATTTATCGCTCGGTGTATAGAAGCGTTTTCTTTCTAAATTGAAAAACTTTTTTTTAAAAAAAGGCTTGACACCTAAATGTCCCGAAGACGAGACGTTTACCAAAAACAAAAAAACATCTTCCATTCTCCTCATCCCTGCGGCAAATAAACATCTTCCAAAAATTGTGAACGTTGCCCTTAATAATTGGACCATCCCGCAACTGAATGAACTCGCTGGACGCACTGTTCATCTCGTATGTTGCATCGAGGTTTTGTTTAAATACGGTAATCAATGGTGTTTGGCTAAACAAGGCAAGGGGGAAATTCATTAGTTTTTATTTAACAAATTTAGCCTTTGGACACATGGCCACCCTTCTTTTATTATGGTGTCCAAAATAAGAAACCTAGTATTTAGTTTCATTTGATTTTGGTTCAAAATTGTTTTACGACTTTCATCAGAATTTAGACAACCGTTTAAAGTCTAAAGTGTATTAAAGTATAAGTAACCATCGAATGCTTTACAATGCAATCTTTACAGGTGTTTGAAATGGTCAGCCCCAGTATATTAGACTCTCTTTATTTGGATTTAACTGGGACAAAACCACTACCCGTTATGAAAAGGCAAAGATTATTTTAAATTTCTTCTATTTTAGTTAACATAGAATTTGCACGGCACGGGAGCATGTCTATTCAAACCAAAACCCTGACGCCTTCCGATGTAAATGGCGGGAAGAAGTCTAAATTGTGCTTTGCCTGCGTAATCAAACATTGCGCTAGTTGAGTTATAATATTAAATGAAACGATTTTGTTTTAAAAAAGTAACGCAGTCAGATTTCTTTTTAAGACAGTTCATATTTAGGTTGACTTTGTCCTTTGGGTTTTGAATTGTGATTTTCCCCTCCTGACCCGTCTCCCCCCAAATTTATCACAAAGAGAAATATTGATTGTCCATAGTTTGAATCCTTGTCCTTCGACATAAAGTTATTTCCGTTCGTGTTGTGATTGAGCGGAATATTCTGCGGGGGTATTGAGGACCAAGCAGTGATCTGTACATCACTCTGCAATTACCAGACAATCTCGTCCTGCGGAGCGAACGCGTAGTTTCTATGATTTCAGCTCCAATCTCACAAAGGGGACAGGACACATTTTTGGGAGATGATGGGGAAGGGGTTAGAGTGGGGGGGAGATATCGAAAACTCCAGAGTTGGGCCATCTGCCATCCCAGTGTCAGATTTGTAGAGGGCACGCGTCAGACAGCTGACTGCAATTATTAGTCTTGTTTAAGCAACTCCCCTCCCCTTCCAGCTTTGAAAGGACCCCTCAGCCACCCAACCATTAACGGCAACCACCTAACCCCCCCTTCCCCCTCCGTATACGCACACGCACACACGCCAGACTTGTGACCCGGGCTCAACGCATCAATTTATGCAGATAGGAAGAGAAGGAGATAGAGGGTTTTTTTTAAAAAATTGGAACAAAAGCGCAGTGGGGAGGTAGAAAGAGAGGAATGATTCAAAGAGGCCGCCCCGTTGCCAAGACCTGCAACAGATCGGCCGGTAATCTCTATGCTACCTCATCTGGCCCGGGATTAGTGAGTTGCAGCGAAGAGGTGGCGTGTGTGTGTGAGCGAGAGAGGAAGAGAGAGCTTGTGTTCAGTGGTGGGACGGGATGGTGATATCATGTTTGAATTTTTGGTGCATTGAATGAATGCACGCCTCGGGAGGGGGGGGCGAGGGGGCACCGGGAGATGAAAGAGGTCAGATCTTCAATGTTCGACTTCTAGACTGGAAAATGTTTCCCGTGTTTCTCGTTGTAATTGTGCGCGGCAGCTCTCGGTTCTGAGTCCAGCCCTCAGCACTGGCCATCAAAAACGGATTTAAGAGGCTGCTGCGTTTTTTGTTAGCAAATTGACTTTCTATTGAGCCCTTGCAAGTTGGAGAGACCGCTTTATTACATTACTGTGATCGGAGGTCAGTCAATAGTTGCTCAATGTCTTCATCAGATGACGTGGAGTCTTTAACTGGGCCGCGGCCCATGTATTTTAATAATTGCATCCTTGGGAGACGGAAAAAACCCCATAGTTCTTATTTCGGCAAATGAAAAGGGGGGCAAAATTCATCGTCTCATTTTCTCATAATTGTGTGTGTATAGAAATACACTTGTTCAGAAATAATCTAAGTGCTTCGCTATATTTTGTCCTCCTTTTATCTTAGTTTTGTGCACTTAAATCCAACATTTTTAATGTGTTAAACTGTCAATTCAATTAGGCGAATTGTTATTCGCCCCCTGGAATCGGGAATTATTGGCTTCGCTGCCAGTCCACGGTGTCCTTGAGAAGGTGATGCTCATTTCTCTTTTCAGATGGCCCCGTTAATGAAGCTGGTGGGTGGCCTGGTTGTCGCGGGAGGTTTTGTCTCCCAGTCGCAAGGCTTCAGCACCACGGAGAGCGCATCTCATAATTGGTGCCCGTTCTAACCTACTCAAGTTCCGGGCTATGGTTCTTCGCGGGACGGTACAATTAGGATTTTTTTTTAAAAAGGGAGGGGGAAATAATACATTTGATAATCAAGTCGAAAAGATGGATGTCTTCCTTCAGCCCGAGAATGGAGTCAAAGGAATTAATTGTATGTATCGATCCCGGCTTCATCTGCCTTTTTGAACTCTCCGAGGGCCGCGGGATAGATAGTTAATTTATAAAATTAATTGACGCCAGGGCCATTCTGATCCCAATCAATCAAGACCCTGACACGACGGTTTATATCTATATATTCGATAGTGATGACACATGGTGAGAGAACATGCGCATTCTGCAGTACCGAACCTTGGGCCTAAAATGCTCAACTGGATGGATCGTTGTAGCTTATTTTCCATTTAGCTCCAAGGGGGGGGGGGGGGGGGTTGACAATAGACAATAGACAATAGGTGCAGGAGTAGGCCATTCAGCCCTTCGAGCCAGCACCGCCATTCAATGCGATCATGGCTGATCACTCTCAATCAGTACCCCGTTCCTGCCTTCTCCCCATACCCCCTCACTCCGCTATCCTTAAGAGCTCTATCCAGCTCTCTCTTGAAAGCATCCAACGAACTGGCCTCCACTGCCTTCTGAGGCAGAGAATTCCACACCTTCACCACCCTCTGACTGAAAAAGTTCTTCCTCATCTCCGTCCTAAATGGCCTACCCCTTATTCTTAAACTGTGGCCCCTTGTTCTGGACTCCCCCAACATTGGGAACATGTTATCTGCCTCTAATGTGTCCAATCCCCTAATTATCTTATATGTTTCAATAAGATCCCCCCTCATCCTTCTAAATTCCAGTGTATACAAGCCCAATCGCTCCAGCCTTTTAAGCCCTGATTACAAATTGCGAAAGAAAACCTCTTCTAGCATCCTGCAACAGAAGACATCGGTTAATTTAGTTGTGGGTCCAACCCTCTCGCTGGACAAATCATCTAAGTGGGTAGATGGTAGACAAACGGGAGACAAAGATTCAACAGCAAGGGTGGTATAGCAGCTTTGTTTTTACCCAAAAGAACAAGTAAATGCGCATTTATGTTTCGATCCCATATATAAAATGAACAAACTTCCAACCATCTCAGCAATAAATAAGTGTTGGGTGGTGTTTAGTGAGAACAAATGTGACGTTCTGGCCCTGTTCTAGAGACCAGCTGCTATGAGATTTGAAGTCATCAGCCTAGTTGATCATTGCTAATCTGATGGAAGCTTGTTGTGGCGGCTTTTTTTTAATGCGGATTTTTTTTTAAAGTATAAATATCCGCATTTATATATATATATATGTATATGTATTATTTTTAAATGCGAATATATATATATATATGTGCATTTAAATATAAAATGTGGATACACACACACACACATATATATATATATATATATATGTGTGTGTGTGTGTGTGTGTGTGTGTGTGTGTGTACACGCAAAGTATATATATACACACACACCCACAAGTATATATAAAGGTATATATACTTTATATACATATATATATATCCGCATATAAATGTGCGGTATACATATATATATATGCATACATATATGTACCCGCATATATATATATATATATATATATATATATATGCGGGTACATGTATGTATGCATATGGGTACATATGGTATGTCGATGCGGTTTGAGATAGACAGAAGATGTTGCTTCTGTAACCCGCCGCAGTCCAGGGATAAAGAGAGGAGAGATTCTGTTGGGATGAACACTGCAACGGGGCAGCAGTGGTGCTGACGTCATAGGCGGGCAGTGGTCCTCTGGGGCGGAGTGTGATCCCACCAGCTGCGGTCCTGGGGCAAGGATCAGGGTGCGCTGGGTGCATAACCCGTGCCGGAGTGCGCAGTAGTGAGACTGGCAGCGGGCGCGTCCCTTCTCCGGTCGGAAAAGGAGGGGGGGGGGGGGGTTCGGACGCTTTAGTCACAACTTGCCCCCCTCTGGTTTACAACAGAAATCCAAAGCTGTCCAAAACAAACAAAAAAACCAATATCATTCTCTTCAGATCCACATTCCCCATCCACAAACACGGACTGGAGTCCATTCCCCCGCTCCCAACCCCCGCCGACTCGCACCGCATTGGTCTCTTATCGATTTGGGTGGGAAAGGCGCAAGGATGGAGGGGCGCAGAGAGAGAGAGAGTGGTGCATTTCTCAAGTTGAGTTCTGGAGCAGCGGCCGCCGTTCGTGGGACTAGTCATTTGGATGCGCTGGTCGGTAACGGGCGGAGGCAATACTGCCCCTCTTTTGTTTGGTGTGTGTGTGTGTGTGTGTGTGTGTGTGTTTCTCTCTCCCTCTCTCTCTCTCTCCAGGATTTTGCGGATTCTAAAAAAGACCAGATGGACGCTGGAGCCACATGGGACACTGTCCTACTTTGAACGCCCTCCCTTTAATAAGAGAGGCGCAAATGCAAGGACCAGCAATATACAGCTCTCTCGCCCGAATACAAAAGTGATTCATCCGATCCCAAATATACAGTGTATATATATATATATATATATATATGATACCGAAATCTTAGCGCATGATTGTTGAAAGGCAAGCCAAAAACGGGACAGATATTTACAGTGAGGATACGAGGAAGGAGGAGGAGTCGAACCGTACAGGTAACAAGCGCGCAGATAAAACGGACCAAGAGATCCTAATGTTTACAGCACCGGGATTGGCAAAAATGGGTACCGGTCTCACTCTCCGTGTTCACGGCGGACCTTGATTTAATATCATACAATTAAGGCACGCGGTGAATGCCAAGGGGGAAATCGAAAAAAACGACCTTAATGTAGGAGTTCAATTAAAACTCCCAGGTATCTGGTAGGTACATGAAATGTAACGTATTGCTTGACTGTTTCAAGAGAGGGTGTACGATGAACAGCGTATGTATCGGTGTATGCGATGCGCGGAGAGCGATAAACTATGGGGTAGATGCGTATCGCCCTGGGTGAACTTATAATCATATTAATTGTTGTGAGCTGCCTATGTTTTGCGGGTGAACGGGCAAAAACTGGCTGCTGCGCTTTCTGATTCAGCGCCGCAAGACAACGGGCTCCCGACCTTCACCGCCCAGGCTGAGTGTGTGTGTGATTGGGAAGAGTTAACCTCGGTCGCTGCTTGGTTATGTCTGAGTGCGGCAACCTTTCTTGCAACGACCGAGGGTCGGTGCGGAG